>NW_027590185.1:300000-447500 GCF_964213995.1 Mustelus asterias
TCCGGGGAGAGGCCGTTCAGATGCTCCATGTGTGGGAAGGAATTTGCTGACTCGTGACCTGCTGGCGCATGAGCAAGTTCACACCGAGGAGAGCGCATTCACCAGGCCTGTGTGTGGCAACGAATTCACTCAGTCATCCCAGCTCACTGAGCATCAACATGTACACAGTGATCAGAGACTTTTTAAATGTTCTGACTGAGATAAGAGCTTTAAGAGCAAAAGGTATCTGCAAATACACCAACGACTTCACACTGGGGAGAGACTGTTCATCTGCTCTGAGTGTGGGAAGAGATTTGTTCAGTCATCTGACTTGCTCACACACCAGCGAAGTCACACTGGGCGAGGCCATTCATCTGCTCTGTGTGTGGAAAGTGGTTCACTCAACCACACCACCTTCGGACACACCAGCAGGTTCACACTGGGGAGAGGCCATTCATCTGCTCTGAGTGTGGGAAGGGATTCACTCAGTCATACCAGCTTCTGTTGCACCAGCGAGTTTACACTGGGGAGGGGCCATTCACCTGCTCCGTATGTGGGAAAAGATTCTCTCAGTCATCCCAACTCCTGAAACACCAGAAAGTTCACACTGGGGAGAGGCCGTTCACCTGCTCTGACTGTGGGAAGGGATTCACTCAGTCATCCCATCTGCTGAGACACCAGCGAGTTCACACTGGGGAGAGGCCGTTCACCTGCTCAATGTGTGGGAAGGGAATGGAGGGATACAAACGATTGGTCTAGTTGGACCAAGGAGCGGCACAGGCTTGGAGGGCCGAAGGGCCTGTTTCCTGTGCTGTACTGTTCTTTGTTCTTTGATTCACTCAGTCATCACAGCTTGTGACACACCAGCGAGTTCACAAATGACTGCAAGAATTAGATTCTGCTTTCAATCATATTGAAGACTGAATGTGTGGGTTAATCCTGATGTGTGTAAGAAAGCCACTCTCTTCCATGGTTTAGAGCTCTTAGATATGGAACAGAAGCTCCTTTACAACTATATTTAGAGTCAGAAAGAATGCTGGAAACATGATGTCAAATCAGAGATTGGTGTAAAACTGGGATCTGTTCCTGACAAAGTAAAACGGCAGGTTTAACTTTACAGTCTGAAAATAGTACGAAGATTGAAAATGTTTGTGTGACATTCCTGAATCTACCAATGTAAGGTAATGATAACATCAAGTTACATTTCTATCTGGAACCTTTGGCCATCTCTCACCTGCCATTGACTTCAGTGATAGAAACTGACTTGAAATCTGTCAACATTAGAAAACTATTTATAAATAATTTGAGGGTTCTTTACAGTTGGGATCTTTCTCTGTTCTCTCCACTCAAGGTATTAGATGACAGACTTTCTCCTGTGAATATCCAGCTGGAGTATTGGGCCCTGATGTGTTTCTTTGTTCATCGTATTGACTCTAAATATTGAACCTTGTGGTTTCAGCCGCTGATAATCAAGCTCCCAACAACAGATTGTCTTTTACTGACTTTATTAACAGCGCTGCAATAATACAGACAGAGTAATTCCTCACATGGTTCCAGTACTCAGTGAAGTACTTTTTAAAAATTCATTCATGGGATGTGGATGTCACTGGCTTGGCCAGCATTTAGTAGCCACCCTAATTACCCTTGAACTGAGCGGATTGCTAGGCCATTGCAGAGGGCATTTAAGAGTCAACCACATTGCTGTGGATCTGGAGTCAAAGATGTGCCAGACCAGGTAAGGACGGCAGATTTCCTTCCCTAAACACATTCGTGAACCAGATGGTTTTCTTTTATAACAATCGACAACAGTTTCCTGGTCATTAGACTTTTAACTCCAGATTTTTATTGAATTCAGATTTCGCCACCTGCCGTGGTGGGATTCGAACCCTGGTCCCTGAAGTATTACCTGGGACTCTTGATTACTAGTCCAGCGACAATATCACTACGCCACTGCCTGCCTTTTATATGAAATTTATATGCATCTCCGAGCCTGTAATGGTGTATTGGTCTGTAATTTTAACATAATCCTAATTCAATATTCCTTCTTTAATATCCTGTTTACCACTTTCCTATTACCTGATGAATTTGTTAATTGTTATTATTACTGGATTGTCACAGTTTCCATGTGTTTAACATGATTATTTAGTCTGTACCTGAATTTTATGATTTTTTGATATAAGTTACAAAGCAATTCAGCCTTTTGGCTGTGATCCTGTTTCTTGAATGAAATATCATTCGATTTAAAAAGTTACCCAGTCTGGAGAACAGAGATAATACAGTGGATTCAGAACTCTCTCCTCCTCAGCTCTGATCTAACAAGCTGCAGCTACATGAGAGATATTCATGTTTAAATTGTTCACGACAGTTGTGATCTGACCCTGTTCAAACTGTAACCAGAATGATATCTGTGCATTGTTCTGAGTGTGAGCACAGGCTGTGTCACTGTCACAAACACATACCATTTCCTTGGTTCACATCTTCACACAAAGACCAGCTCTTTACACATCCCCTTTCTGCACAATCACAGCAACATGAGCAAGGATATGAGGCTCATTACTTTTCACCCACATTTCATAACAGCAAAGGCTCCACCGTACAGGAGCACACTGACCGGAGAAGAGTCTAATCAGCCTGCAGGCTCCTGTTAAATACAGAGCAGTACAGGAACACACTGACAGTGTAACACTGTCTCATCAGCCTGCAGGCTCCTGTTAAATACAGAGCAGCAGAGGAACACACTGACAGTGTAACACAGTCTCATCAGCCTGCAGGCTCCTGTTAAATACAGAGCAGCAGAGGAACACGCTGACAGTGTAACACTGTCTCATCAGCCTGCAGGCTCCTGTTAAATACAGAGCAGTACAGGAACACACTGACAGTGTAACACAGTCTCATCAGCCTGCAGGCTCCTGTTAAATACAGAGCAGTACAGGAACACACTGACAGTTTACACTGTCTCATCAGCCTGCAGGTTCCTGTTAAATACAGAGCAGTACAGGAACACACTGACAGTTTACACTGTCTCATCAGCCTGCAGGCTCCTGTTAAATACAGAGCAGTACAGGAACACACTGACAGTGTAACACTGTCTCATCAGCCTGCAGGTTCCTGTTAAATACAGAGCAGTACAGGAACACACTGACAGTTTACACTGTCTCATCAGCCTGCAGGCTCCTGTTAAATACAGAGCAGTACAGGAACACACTGATAGTGTTACACTGTCTCATCAGCCTGCAGGCTCCTGTTAAATACAGAGCAGTACAGGAACACACTGATAGTGTTACACTGTCTCATCAGCCTGCAGGCTCCTGTTAAATACAGAGCAGTACAGGAACACACTGACAGTGTAACACAGTCTCATCAGCCTGCAGGCTCCTGTTAAATACAGAGCAGCAGAGGAACACGCCGACAGTGTAACACAATCTCATCAGCCTGCAGGCTCCTGTTAAATACAGAGCAGTACAGGAACACACTGACAGTGTAACACAGTCTCATCAGCCTGCAGGCTCCTGTTAAATACAGAGCAGTACAGGAACACACTGACAGTGTAACACAATCTCATCAGCCTGCAGGCTCCTGTTAAATACAGAGCAGTACAGGAACACACTGACAGTGTTACACTGTCTCATCAGCCTGCAGGCTCCTGTTAAATACAGAGCAGTACAGGAACACACTGACAGTGTAACACAGTCTCATCAGCCTGCAGGCTCCTGTTAAATTTGCTGAGACAATTTCAATTTAAACCAGGTTTGCAGGCATCATGTTCCATTCACATGTCAAAGAAGAGAGAGATGTTTTGGGACAGGGGTGA
The DNA here is from genome assembly GCF_964213995.1 of Mustelus asterias. Lineage (NCBI taxonomy): Eukaryota > Metazoa > Chordata > Chondrichthyes > Carcharhiniformes > Triakidae > Mustelus > Mustelus asterias. Next base: position 303,791 of record NW_027590185.1, read on the forward strand.
AGTCCAAGAGTCAAAAACAACAAGCAGACTTGGTTTTAGCTTTATTGATCACAGGACTGTGACCGATAACTTCCCTGGATCCCAGCACCAGGAGAGACACTCTGGAAAATATGGGGAGCTGAGAATTGTCCACGAGAATAACCGAAGGCGTGAGAACTGAAATAATCTAGAGTTCGAAATGAGCAAAGGCCCCAAATGAAGCTGGTAGCAGGACATCAATTCGTCTCCTCTTCCATTGGAGAAATATTAACACAGCACTGCGCATTTCCATAAAAACTGACTTAGTGACATTTATCTAGAATATCAATAACTCCTATAACAGGGTTGGAGTTTAACATGAGCAGAAACACACAATGGAAGTGATTGACAGAATCCCACCCTTGCACAAAAACTTACTGATGTCTCAATAGGTGTTGTGACTGAATAAGTCCCTTCCCACAGACAGAGCAGGTGAGCATCCACTCTTCAACACAAATGCATTGGTGTGTCTGCAACTCACTCTTCTCTCATTCGTAATGTTTAAAAAGTAATTTTTCAGTGTGAACATGTTGATGCAAACTGAGAGTGTCTAACCGAGTGAATTCCTTCCCACACTTGGAGCAAGGGAACGGCCTCTCCCCAGTGTGAACTCGCTGATGCCTCAGCAGGGTGGATGACTGAATGAATCCTTTCCCACACACTGAGCAGGTGAACGGCCTTTTTCCCGTGTGAGTCTGCTGGTGTCTCATCAGTGTGGCTGACTGAGTGAATCCCTTCCCACACACAGAGCAGATGAATGGCCTCTCTCCAGTGTGTGTGTGTTGGTGCTGTTTCAAGTGCTTTTTGCTCTTAAAGCTCTTCTCACAGTTGGAACATTTTAAATGTCTCTTATTGGAATGAGAGCGTTGGTGTGACTGCAGGTGTTGTGACTGAACAAAACCTTTTCCACACACACAGCAGATGAACGGTCTCTCTCCTGTGTGACTGCGACGATGAGTTTCGAGATGGGAAGGATAATTGAATCCCTTCCCACAGTCCTCACATTTCCATGGTTTCTCCATAGTGCCAGTGTCCTTGTGTCTCTCCAGGTTGGATGATCAGTTGAAGTCTTGTCCACACACACAACATATGTACAGTTTCTCCCAGCTGTGAATGGTGTGATGTTTTTTCAGGCTGTGTAACTGGTTTAAGCTTTTTCCACAGTCAGTTCACTGGAACACTCTCACTTGGGTGTGTGTCTCAGTGCTTTTCCAGTCACATTGGTGTTTGAAATCTTCTCCTCCAGGCAGAACAGACAAACATTTCTCCTTCCAAGTTCAAAGTCTCAGGATATTCAGGTCCAAATAAGCCGATACTCAATCTGATTTTTATGTGATGTTTTCTCACCTCACCTGTAAAAGGAGTTAACAAAAATCGTCATGGTCAATCGAGATAGAAATTCAGTCCAAAGATGTGCGAGTTAGTTTGATTGGCCATGCTAAAAAAAAATTGCCCTTCGTGTCCTGAGATGCGAAGGTTAGAGGGATTATTGGGTAAATATGTAGGGATTTGGGTGTAGGGCCTGGGTGGGATTGTGGTCGGTGCAGACTCGATGGGCCGAATGGGCTCTTTCTGTACTGTAGGGTTTCTATGATTCTATGAAATTCTGAACAGACAATTCGAGTTTGTCTGGAACATATTTTCCTCTCTTGTTCCCCCAAATCAGTAAATCCCTGTACCACACACTCTCCCTCCTCCCTGGGCTGAAATCCAAACCCATCTCACCATTTCTTTCCTCCACTCCCAGTTTTCTCCCTCCCTCTCCTCTGTCTGGGTTCAGTTCTCCAGCTGCTGTCTGCCGAATGACAATAAAACCAATGGGTCTTATTGGGGGTGTTGGGGCCTCCAGCGGGTGTTTGTGAATCCTCCCCGCCCACCTCCCAGGGTTTCCTTCCTTCCCAGAGATCAGAGTCCTCATTGATTTGAGGCCAAAGTGTAACCTCTTATTTATTGTCCCCCTCCCCCATCCTCTGATGTGAACCATCCTCCAGTGGCTGAGCCAGGATGGGGCCGTTAACCTGGGCCTGTTCTCGGGAGGGAGAAGCCCCGCAGCTGCAAACCAGGGAGCTGACAATGATTCTGAAGGGTTTCCGGATCCACAAAGTGTTTCCAAATCCTCCCAGCCACCGCCGAACGCTGACTCCGCTTCTCCGGGACAAACAAGCGCCAAGGACGGCAATGACACTGCGCATGCTCCACATCACAATGCCCGGGGATTGATTGACAGCAACTCCGGACCAATAGGAAGAGGGGGCGGGGCTGGAGGACCGAGCATGAGCGGCTGGTCCTCCATCCAATCGGAGGGAATGGGGGGCGGGGCTGAGGTGTCCCCATGGAACGCACAATAAGGGGTTCGCATGCGCAGTAATGTTAGTCTGGAGCATGCGCAGTAAGCAACGGCGTTTGCAGCACGCCGTGTGGGTGATAGCAATCGGAGAGAAGTTCCTCTGTCTCATCAGCAGCCGGTAAGGATGCAGAAACGTAGAGGGAGCAATGGAACCGGCGGATGGACGTAGAGGGTTTCTAAATACCTGGTCAAGGCCCCAAATCTCGAAAATGAGCCCGTCGGTCTGTGTTTGCAGCTTCCGGTCTTTTTTCCGAGACGAGACTTAGGTTAACGGCCGCCATCTTGATTCAGCAGGGAGGAGAGCGCATGCTCTCGGTGACGCAACACAGTGGGCGGGGCGTCATGTTTCTGCTTCCCCTCCAGGTCCTAGCTCCCGGCCCTATAATACAATGACCAATAGGTTTCCAAACAGCTTCACCCACCCTCAGACTGTAGCTGCTGTTTGCAGCCTCGATGAGTCCATGGGCCATGTACATATTCAGTGTGAGAGGTTGCAAACTCTGTATAGTTACCTAAAGCGGTTACACAGCTTTTGGTTACACTTCAGCCCCAGGCTCCTCATGTTTACATAGAAACATACATAGAAAATAGAAGCTGGAAGTCGGCCGTTCGGCCCTTCGAGCGTGCGCCGCCATTCATTATTGTCATGGCTGATTATCAAATTCAATACCCTGATCCCTGTCACCCCAAGATATTTATCTCATTGAAATCAGGCTCTACTTCCACTTTTGAAGAACGTGAATCCAAAGATTCATGACCCTCTGAGAGAAAAACATCTCGTCTCTGTTTTCAATGGGCAATGCTGTTTTTAAAAACAGCGACCCCCGAGATTCTCCCCTGAGAGTAAACATCCTCTCCAGATCCAAAAGAGAAAATGCTGGAAAGTCTCAGCAGGTCAGGCAGCACCTTTTCTCCCCCTTTGCTTCCCCTTTCCCCCTTTTTCTCAATTTTACCTCCCTCCAATCCACCCCCCCTCCCCCACATCTTCATCCATCACAACTGATGAAATTCAACATGGGCAAGTGCGAGGTCTTGCACTTTGGAAAAAAGAATAGAGGCATGGACTATTTTCTAAACGGTGACAAAATTCATAATGCTAAAGTGCAAAGGGACTTGGGAGTCCTAGTCCAGGATTCTCTAAAGGTAAACTTGCAGGTTGAGTCCGTAATTAAGAAAGCAAATGTAATGTTGTCATTTATCTCAAGAGGCTTGGAATACAAAAGCAGGGATGTACTTCTGAGGCTTTATAAAGCACTGGTTAGGCCCCATCTGGAGTACTGTGAGCAATTTTGGGCCCCACACCTCAGGAAGGACATACTGGCACTGGAGCGGGTCCAGCGGAGATTCACACGGATGATCCCGGGAATGGTAGGCCTGACATACGATGAACGTCTGAGGATCGTGGGATTGTATTCATTGGAGTTTAGGAGGTTGAGGGGAGATCTAATAGAAACTTACAAGATAATGAACAGCTTAGATAGGATGGACGTAGGGAAGTTGTTTCCATTAGCAGGGGAGACTAGGACGCGGGGGCACAGCCTTAGAATAAAAGGGAGTCACTTTAGAACAGAGATGAGGAGAAATTTCTTCAGCCAGAGAGTGGTAGGTCTGTGGAATTCATTGCCACAGAGGGCTGTGGAGGCCGAGATGTTAAGCGTCTTCAAGACAGAAATTGATAAATTCTTGATTTCTCGAGGAATTAAGGGCTATGGGGAGAGAGCGGGTAAATGGAGTTGAAATCAACCATGATTGAATGGTGGAGTGGACTCGATGGGCCGAATGGCCTTACTTCCGCTCCTATGTCTTATGGTCTTATGGTCTTAACTTCTTCAGCTTCTCTGCTGTTTGGCCATTCACACTTTTTATTCTCTCTATGGATTGCCATTAGCATCTTTTCCCCTGGTTCCTGTGGCTTGGACCCATCTTTCCTTCCCTCACAGTGTAAATATCTCCCACTTTCTATGCCTTTTCTAAGCTTTGACAAAAGGTCATCTGGACTCGAAGCTTCAGCTCTTTTCTCTCCTCACAGATGCTGCCAGATCTGCTGAGATTTTCCAGCATTTTCTCTTTTGGTTTCAGATTCCAGCATCCGCAGTAATTTGCTTTTACCCTTCTCTCCATATCCATCCTGTCAAGAGTTTTCAGAATCTTGAAGGTTTAAATTAAGTTGCCTCTTACTCTTTTGAAGTCGAGCAGAAGCGAAACTCAAGCAGAGACTGTCTCACTGCTCCTCATCAGACAATCCACCTATTCCAGGTATTAGTCTACTAAACCTTCTATGAACTGCTTCTCATAAAGCAGTTAAGGAATAATATGCACTCATATTTTTCCTTAAATAAGGAAACCAATAATGTACACACTGCTCCAGATATGTCTAACCAATGCCCTGTGCAACTGAAACATAACTTCCTTGCTTTTACTCAATTCCCCTCATAATAAATAATAGCTTTCTGAATTACTTGTACCTGAGACAATCTTGCGATTTTCTATCGTGATGCATTTTGGACACTTTTTAAACAGGGAGTTAGAAAGGGAGTTAGAAGGGCGGCACGGTAGCACAGTGGTTCACACTGCTGCTTCACAGCTCCAGGGACCTGGATTCGATTCCCGGCTTGGGTCACTGTCTGTGTGGAGTTTGCACATTCTCCTCGTGTCTGCGTGGGTTTCCTCCGGGTGCTCCGGTTTCCTCCCACAGTCCAAAGATGTGCGGGTTAGGTTGATTGGCCATGCTAAAATTGCCCTTAGTGTCCTGGGATGCGTAGGTTAGAGGGATTAGTGGGTAAATATGTAGGGATATGGGGGTAGGGCCTGGGTGGAATTGTGGTCGCGGCCGAATGGCCTCCTTCTGCACTGTAGGGTTTCTATGATTCTATGATTCTGCTCACCTCAACTCAGCTTTTCAGCTCAACTTTTTAATCCTTTTTCTCTCATGTTCTCATCTGGTTTCCTTTTTAAAGCATCTAAAGTATTTGTCTCAACCACTTCCAGTCGCAGTGAGTTCCATATTCTAACAACTGTCTGAAGAAATAAATATCTCCTCCTGTTTGATTTATTTGTCTCTGTTGTCTGTTCATGGTTCCCAGTATTGGAAACACCAACAAGTGGAAACATTCCATTCACATCGACCTACTTATCCCATTCAGAAAGCCTATATCAGAAGAGACAACATTTTACTCTTGGTTTGAGCTTGTTGTGTATAAATCTTAGAATCTTAGAAACCCTACAGCACAGAAAGAGACCATTCGGCCCATCGAGTCTGCACCGACCACAATCCCACCCAGGCTCTACCCCCATATCCCTACATATTTACCCACTAATCCCTCTAACCTACGCATCTCAGGACACTAAGGGCAATTTTAGCATGGCCAATCAACCTAACCCGCACATCTTTGGACTGTGGGAGGAAACCGGAGCACCCGGAGGAAACCCACGCAGACACGAGGAGAATGTGCAAACTCCACACAGACAGTGACCCAAGCCAGGAATCGAACCCGGGTCCCTGGAGCTGTGAAGCAGCAGTGTTAACCACTGTGCTACCGTGCCGCAGAATGAGAGGAGATTTGTGTGGAGTAGAAATTCCAGTACAGATCAGGGCAGGGGTGGGAGGGTGGCGGCGGAGGCAGTGGCACAGTGGAACTATCACTGGACTAGCAACGCAGAGACCCAGGATAATGTTCTGGGGACCTAGGTTCGAATCCCACCACAGCAGATGGTGAAATTTAAATTCAATTAGAAGTCTGATATTGACCATGAAACCATTGTTGATTGTCGTAAAACCCCATCTGGTTCACTGAGGTCCTTTAAGGATGGAAATCTGCTGTCCTTAACTGGTCTGACCTACATGTAACCCACAGCAATGTGGTTGACTCTCAAATGCCCTGTGAAATGGAGGGCAGTTGGGGATGGGCAGTAAATGCTGTCCCAGTTGGCGACGCCCACACCCCGTTAAAAATGAATTAAAAAAAATAGACTGGCCTGTTTGTGTTTTGTGTATCTCATGTATTCATAGAATCCCTACAGTGCAGAAGGAGGCCTTTCAGACCACCCCACCCAGGCTATTCCCGTAACCCCACATATTTACCCCGCTAATCTCCCTAACCTACACATCTTGGGACAGAAAGGGGCAACCACCTAACCCGAACATCTTTGGAGAGTGGGAGGAAACTGGAGCACCCGGAGGAAACCCACACAGACATGAGGAGAATGTGCAAACTCCATACAGACAGGTAACCAAGGCTACAATCGAACCCAGGTCCCTGGTGCTGTGAGGCAGGAGTACTAGCCACTGTGCCATCCATGTAATTCTTTGTAAACTTATTTTGCAGGAAATTGAAGAGAAGGATTTGCAGTCTGGATGATCGAATCTCACGTCAGACAGAGTCAATCGGTTCATCGGGATCTGAAAATTTGTGCATCTGAAGGGATTTAATTGACCATCTCAGTTGGAAACTGGTGAGAATCTGTTTCCTTGCTCCTCCTGTGGGGAGGGATTGATACAGCTGGAAAACATGCTGACACGACAGCGAGCTCGCAACAGTGAGAGTTCATTCACCTGCTCCGTGTGTGGGAAGAAATTCATGTGTTCGTCCAACCTGCTGGCTCACCAACTCGATCACATTGATGAGAAGCCTCTTCAAAGCTCTGGCTCTGGGGACAGCGTTGAGACGCCTGAGGAACAGGCCCAACACCAGCTCCTTCACACTGACGAGAGACCGTTCAGCTGCTCCCACTGCGGGATGAGGTTCAGCCAGTCCTCCCGCCTTGCAGAGCACCAGCTCCTTCACACACACGAGAGACCGTTCAGCTGCTCTCACTGTGGAGAGTCGTTCAGCAACTCAGTGCATCTCACTGAGCATCAACCAGTTCATACCAAGGACAGGCCATTCAGCTGCTCCCAGTGTGGGAAGAGATTCACTCAGTCCTCCCACTGCACCGTTCACCAACTGGTTCATTCTCAGAAGAGACATTTTAAATGTTTTAAATGTGAGAAGACCTTCAAAAGAAGCATTAGTCTGCTGAGACACCAGGACACTCACACCGGGGAGAAGCCGTACCCCTGTTCTGTTTGTGGGAAGAGATTCGCTCATTCATCTCATCTTCTGACACACAAGCGAGTTCACACTGGGGAGAGGCCTTTCCTCTGCTCCCTGTGTGGGAAGAGATTCACTCGATTTTCACGCCTTTTGACACACAAGAGTATTCACACTGGAGGGAAACCATTCACCTCCTCAATGTGTAGAAAGGAAGAAGTTCAATCAACTGACCAGCTGACACACCAGCGAGTTCACACTGGGGAGAAGCTGTTCACCTGCTCGGTGTGTGGGAAGGAATTCACTCAGTCTTACTATCTTCTGAGGCACCGGCGAGTTCACACTGGGGAGAGGCCATTCCTCTGCTCCGTGTGTGGGAAGATGTTTCCTCGTTCATCCCAGCTTGTGATACACGAGCGTGTTCACACAGGGGAGGGGCCTTACGCTTGCCCTGTGTGTGGGAAAGCATTTGCTTCTTTACAACACCTGCTGAAACATCGGCCTGTTCACACCGGGGAGAGGGCGTTCATCTGCTCCGAGTGTGGGAAGGCTTTCACCGAGTCATCCAGCCTCCGGACACACCGCCGCACTCACACAGGGGAGAAGCCGTTCTCCTGCTCCATATGTGGCAAGAGATTCACTCAGTCATCTGACCTGCTGAGACACCAATACATTCACACAGGGGACAGGCCGTTCACCTGCTCTGTGTGTGGGAAGGGATTCATTGGTTCATCCCGCCTGCAGACACACCAGCGAGTTCACACTGCGACAGAACCGTTCACCTGCTCTGTGTGTGGGAAGGGATTCACTGATCCATCCCACCTGCAGAGACACCAGCGAGTTCACACCGGGGAGAAGCCGTTCACCTGCTCTGTGTGTGGGAAGGGATACACTCAGGTATCGAACCTGCAGAGACACCAGCGAGTTCACACTGGAGAGAGGCCGTTCCTGTGCTCTGTGTGTGGAAAGGGATTCGCTCAGTCGTCCAGCCTGCTGAGACACCAACGCATTCACACCGGGGAGAAGCCGTTCACCTGCTCTGTGTGTGGGAAGGGATTCACTGATCCATCCCGCCTGCAGAGACACCAGCGAGTTCACACTGGGGCAAAACCGTTCACCTGCTCTGTGTGTGGGAAGGGATTCACTGATCCATCCCGCCTGCAGAGACACCAGCGAGTTCACACCGGGACAGAACCGTTCACCTGCTCTGTGTGTGGGAAGGGATTCACTGATCCATCCCGCCTGCAGAGACACCAGCGAGTTCACACTGGGGCAAAACCGTTCAACTGCTCCATGTGTGGGAAGGGATTTAATCAGTATTACAGCCTGCTGAAACATAGACGACTTCATGTGTGACCGGCAAAGTTGGATTCTGTTGTTTCTGCGCCCTGAGATAAACAGTAACAATTGGATCAATAGTTGAGGCAGTGGCACAGTGGAATTATCACTGGACTCAGGGTAAGGCTCTGGGGACCCAGGTTCGAATCCCACCACAGGCAATGGTGAAATTTGAATTCAATTAAAATCTCGAATTAAAAGTCTAATGACAAACCTTAACCATTGTTGATCGTCGTCAAAACCAATCTGGTTCAGTAATGTCGTCCTTACTTGGTCTGGCCTACATGTGACTCCAGACCCACAGCAATGTGGTTGACTCTCAAATGCCTTCTGAAATGGAGGCAGTTAGAGATGTGCAAGAAATGCTGGCCCAGCCAGTGACGCTTATATCCAGTAAAAATGAATTTTTAAAAAGTTCCTCAGTATCTCAGTAACCTCCTCCAGCCCCACAACACTCTGTGTAAATACAAGTTGTTGATGATTATGCCCTGAGATAGAAAATGTGAACCCGATTCCCCTCGTCCACCAACACAGCAACTTCTTCATAAAAATTGAAGCACATGGGATTGGGGTGAATGTATTGAGATTGAAAACTTGTTGGCAGACAGTAGAGTAAGATTAAACAGGTCTTTTTCCAACTGGCAGGCAGTGATTATTGGGGTAATGCAGGATCAGTGCTGAGACCCCAGTTAGTCACCTGCCATGGGTCTTCTGTTTTTATCCCCCCTGTTTACAATGCATCATTTCTCAATTGTTGCTTCTTAATATTCTAATTTAAAACCATGGATAAGCTCAAACCACTTTTGGATAACCTGTGACTCCCTGATCAAGAATCTTACCGACCACTGCATGCCATTCTGGTCACCGTATTATAAAAAAGATATCTCGGCACTGGAGAAAGGTACAGAGATGATTTTTAATGATGATACCAGAAATGTAGAAAGCAGCTCACCATCACCTTCTCAAGGTCAATCAGAGGTTAGCAATAAATGCTGGCCAAGCTCGCGATGTCCACATCCCATAAATGATTTTTAAACTGTGTGTTTGGTTATCTATCAGGAAAGGATTGACACGCTCACGCTTTCTTGAAAAATTAAGGCTGAGGAGTAACCTAATAGAGGGCTTCAAAATTATAAAAGGTTTTGAAATAATGTTTCCTCTTGTGCAGAAGGGCAAAACTGGAGACCATCAATACAAGACAGTCGCCAAGAAACCCAATAGGAAATCCAAGATAAATTTCTCCACCCAAAGAGTGGTGAGAATATGGAAATCATGACCACAGGGAGTGAAATGAACAGTATAGATGTCTTTCAGGGGAAGCTCAACAAGTATTTGTGTGTGATTTTATAATTCATTCAGGATTTATTTCAAAAAAACTAAGAACAGTAAGGTAACAGGAGATATTTTGAGGCATCTGAGAGTCTTTCTGTGTGTGAGGGTGTCTGTGAGTGTGTGTGTTACTTCTCATTGGTTTCACACCAACATTCCTCTTTCTGAGCAGACATTCTGGCCCCTGATAAACCCATTGAGTGATTTGAATGGTACAATTCAGAGATTCTTCATCCAGGGTGAAACCACAGGCTGACTGTGTGCTGTGTAAAACCTGACATCTACACAACCTAATCCCACTTCTCCTGGAACAACTTGAAGTGACTACAATTTTCCAGATTGATTTCTTTGCTCTCAATATTATTTCAGATAGTTCATAAATTCCATGAGTACGTTATCCTTTAACACACCTATGGTGTCCAGTTTAAAAACTTCCCTCAGTCTGACCAACATATAGCAATGGGATTGCTGCTATTACAGGAATCCATTCTGTAAATCTGATTCCTGGCTCTCTGGATTAATGCATTGATCCAGACCTTCCCACTTAACACCAATCCATACCCCATCTGAGTTCCAGATTTTAACATGATTTCTCAAAACGCAGGCAGCAGGGTGGCACAGTGATCAGCAGCGCCAGGGACCTGAGTTCAATCCTGGCCTCAGGTATTACAAGGAAGCTTACATTAACACTGCAATGAAGTTACTGTGAAAATCCCCTAGTCGTCACACTTGGCACCTGTTTAGGTGCACTGAAGGAGAATTTAGCACGGCCAATGCAGCTAAGCAGCATGTCTTTCGGACTGTGGGAGGAAACCTGAGCACCCAGAGGAAACCCATGCAGCTACAGAGAGAATGTGCAAACTCCACACAGTCACCCAAGACTGGAATTGAACCGGATCCCTGGCACTCTGAGGTAGCATTGCTAACCACCGTGCCACAGCTCTCTGTGTGGAGTTTGCACGTTCTCCCTGTGTCTGCATGGGTTTGCTCAGAGTGCTCCAATTTCATCCCACACTCCAAAGATGTGCAGGTTAGGTGGATTGGCCATGGCAAATTGCCTCTTAGTGTATGGGTTGGGGGAATTAATGGGGTAAATACATGTCACACAAAATCCTTCTTCATCTCAAACTATAAATCTCTGTCCCCACAGACTTCCTCCTTCCTAAAGTAAAGTTTATTTATAAGTCACAAGTAAGGCTTACATTAACACTGCAATGAAGTTACTGTGAAATTCCCCTAATTGCCACCATCCGGCGCCTGTTCGGGTCAATGCACCTAATCAGCATGTCTTTCAGACTGTGGGAGGAAACTGGAGCACGTGGAGGAAACTCATGCAGGCCTATTGATACGATTGATTGTAACACTATCCTTCACCTTCTTTTTCCCCAGTTCTCCTCCCCTGAAGGTGCTGACTCTCGGGATCAGTTTCACACTCACCTGCTGCCTTCCCCAATGTCACCCAAGTGTCTAAATCTTTCCACCTGAAGTTAACAAACTGTTTTGTAAAGGGGACATCCCAATGCAATCCAGTGACTCCCCACATGTACTTTGTGTCAGGGTGGGGTCACTGCGCCCCCCACTCCCACTTTCCATCACAGTCCCGGGAGTTTAGAGACTGGGATCCGCATGAGTAATGGCGGCCGCAGCTCCCACAATCGCCCACGATGGAGAAACCGCTCTATCCACCACGCGGGCGGGCCACATTGGGCTGCGCATGTCCAGAGGAGAGAGGAGGCTGCGCATGTGCAAAGAGATCTCACCCACCCCCCCACCCCATGACGTTCATGCTGAAGTGTTGACCAATGGAAAGAGTTGGAGGACCGGAAGGACTCTGGTCCTCCAGTCAATCAGAGTGCGGGCGTTTTGTGAATGAACATGGAGATGCAGTCAGACAAAATTTTCCCGCTCTCCCTAATATCTGTGAGTAAAACACTTTCTTTTCTCCCCCTTTCAATTTATTTTCTCATTCTGGGGAAAATTGGGGACTTGCGGCAACTGAAGGGAATGAAGTGAATCCAGTCTGTACATTCCACACATTTTTACTCCAGTCATATAGACATTTATCTGTCTGGCAGCCTGCATGGAGGTTTTCAGCTCTCTGTGTCCAGGACAGGAAGCAGTGAGCATGGATTTGTCAATCAGCCTCAATCAGCACCTTCAGGAGAATTGGGAGGGTGAATATTAGATACAGCGGAGTGAGAATGGAGGGAGAGTGTGTGGGATGGAGATTCACAGCTTTTGGAGAATGAGGGAGGAAAGAATGTTCCATAGAAACTAGAACTGTCTGTTCTGAATTTCTAACCTGTACTGACAGTGATGAATTTAATAAATTCCTTTTACAGAATATCAGAAGGTGAGGATTTACAGACAGTAATCTCAAAGCAAATGTCACATCAATATCTGACAGAGTCATTTAATTCATCATGTCCTGAACATCATCAGCCTTTGTACCTAGAGGGAGAAATATTTCTCTGTTCTTTTTGCTTCTGGAGATTTTAAACATCAGCGTGACTGAGAATTTACCAAGTCTCACGCACACACCCGAGTGAGAGTGTTCCAGTGCACTGACTCTGGAAAGAGCTTTAACCAGGGACACAGTCTGCAAAAAACATTGCGGCATTCACAGTGGGGAGAGACTGTACCCGTGTACTGTGTGAGATTTAACTGATTGTTTAACCTGGAGAGTCACAAGGACACCCGAACCATAGAGAAACCGTGGAAATGTGGGGACTGTGGGAAGGGATTCAGGTTCCCATCTGAGCTGGAAATTCATCAACGCAGTCACACTGGGGAGCGGCCGTTCACCTGCTCTGTGTGTGGGAAGGGATCCTATGATTCATCCAACCTGCAAACACACCAACGAATTCACACGGGGAAGAGACCATTCACCTGTTCTGATTGTGGTACTGGATTTACTCAGTTATGTCATCTGCAGACACACCAGCAAATTCACACTGCAGAGAGACCATTTACCTGTCCTGTGTGTGGGAAGGGATTCACTGACTTATCCAGCCTGCGGATACACCAGCGAGTACATTCCGGGGAGAGGCCGTTCAACTGTCCTGTGTGTGGGGAAGGATTCACTTGGTTATCCAGCATGCGCAGACACAGAGTCACTCACAGCAATGAGAGACCCTATAAATGCTCTGAATGTGGGAGCGACTTCAAAAGCTCTCAGGTTCTGATGTCCCACCAGCGCATTCACACTGAGGAGAGACCGTTCAGTTGCTCTCACTGCTCAAAGAGATTTAGAATGTCATCCTATCTGCGGGTACACCAGCGAGTTCACACTGGGGAGAAACAATTCACTTGCTCTGCCTGTGGAAAGGGATTCACTCAGTTAACCAATCTGCAGAGACACCAGCGAGTTCATACTGGGGAGAGGCCATTCACCTGCACCTTGTGTGGGAACGGGTTCACTCAGTCATCCCACCTGCAGACACACCAGCGAGTTCACAAGTGATCACAGGGGTTGCATTCTGCTGTTATTGCTGCTGTTAATCACATCCGGGACTGGGCTCATTGGCAGGCTCTTTAACAGAAAGTGAGTCCCTCTAAGGTAATTGGCAAAAGAGCCAGAGGGGGAGATGAGACTTTATTTTTGACACAGCGATGTTAGAAAATGGGGTTCAGGGAGTCAATTAGCCCTTTCTCCCCTTTTCCCAAACTCTGAAATGATTGCCAGTGATAACCCTTATTGGTGACAGTGGTTAGATTTTATTCAGTATCAATAAGAGCTGACACAGGCTAATGTCTGAGCAGTCGTATCAAAGTGCAGCAGCATTACCATTACACTCTGGGTAGAAGCAGCATCTCCACGGAAATGCTCCCTGCTCTGCCCCAGATGCCATGGCACCAGTCAATGCAATATGTAAAACCTCGACAAACCTCTGTGCTCGGGAATCCCTTCTCATACTTTTTTACATCACAAAGTCTATGGAGACTGATATAACCCAATCATTGCCCGGCTAACATTTGAACGGACCAATTACAAAACCAAATGGTGCAAAGGGACAAGAGGGACATGAGTCTCTGGAAGGTGTTGAAGATAATTTTCTGCAGCAGTGTGTTTCTGCTCCAATGAGAGGGCAGGCACTGCTGGACCTGGTTCTGGGGAATGAGTTGGCCCAAGTGGATCAAATATCAGTGGGAGAGCATTGAGGGGAGAGTGACCATTGTATCATAAGGTTCAGGTTGGCCATGGAAAAGGACAAGGAACAATCCATAAGAGAGATCATTAATCTAGGGAAAGCCTCACCTTCGATAGGATGAGAATGGATCTGAGTCGAGTGAGTTGGAATCAAATGTTGGCAGAAAAGCTGATGGCTGAACAATGGGTCACCTTTAAGGAAAATCTATTGCGGGCGATGTCAGGGTATATTCCCTTAAAGGGGAAGGTTGGAGAACTAAATCCAGGGAACCAAATCGTCAAACCTGGAGAGTCACAAGGCCGTCCATACCCTGACGATATGGTGGAAATGTGGGGATTGTAGGAAAGGACTCCATGCCCCCTGTGAACTGGAAACCCATCGACCCAGGCACAGCAGAAAGAGGCGCCCATCTGCTCTGTGTGTGGGAAGGGATTCATTGATTCACCCACTCTGCAGCAACACCAGCGAGTTCACACTGGGGAGAGGCCACTCACCTGCTCTGTGTGGGGGAAGAGATTCAGTAATTCCTCCATTCTGCTGATATACCAGCAAGTTCACACTGGGGAGAGGCCGTTCACTTGTTCTGAGTGCGGAAGGGAGTCAATGACTCATCAACCCTGCTGATACACCAGCGCATTCACACGGGAGAGAGGCCATTCCCCTACTCTGAGTGTAGGAAGGGATTCACTCAGTTATCCAATCTGCTGAGACACCAGCGCACTCACACCAATGAGAAAACATTTAAATGCTCTGATTGTGGGAGTTGCTTCAGAAACTCTGCCGACCTGAAGATCCACCAGCACATTCACACTGAGGAGAGACCGTTCTGCTGCTCTCACTGCACAAGGAGGTTTCGAACATCATCCAAGCGACTGAGCCATTGGCGAGTTCACACTGGGGAGAGGCCTTTCACCCACCCTGTGTGTGGATGGGATTCACTTGGTCATCGGAGCTGCTGGGACACTCGGGCAGTCACACTGATTGGAGCCTTTCTTGATGCTCTGACTGTGGGTGTTAATTGTATCGATTAAGGTGAACTACATGGAGGTTATTGATTGGATCTATAAAGGGACAGTTAGTGACGGTGCCTGGAGTTAGGAGGTATACACCTGTAATGTTTCACTCCGTGAATAAATCTACACCAAATAAAGATTGACTCCACCCTAAGGCTGTCAGGATTATCACATTCTTTGCAGCACAGGTTTCTTTCCTCAACTCCAGTAGATGTTCCGACAGTTTCAGCATCCACTTCTTGTTGGGAAGCAGCATCTCAGTAAGTTTCCCTTTGGATCATCGGTTATCCTCACCCGCTCTGTTGTGGGGTATTTTGAGATGGCCAATTATGTTTTAACTTAATGTCAAACTCATGAGGCAGGTATCTCTGTATAAAGATGTAACATTTATTTTAAAAAGACAAACAAACAAGCAGCTGCCCGGAGACCATCAAAGGGTTAAGTAGCTCCAGAGCGGCAAAACCTCTCAGCTGGTTCTGACATGTACAATCAAAAACAGATCAATTATAGATTTTCTTATCAATAATTCCTGCCTTATATTAGCTTAAAATCAATTACATTCAGTATACACACATCAATATAAATCTCTATCAAGTACCCCAGCCAACCACATTCTGCCAGTCAGCATAATGATATCTCATTAGCCATTCAATGCCAGGCGCTCACACCCATCTTGGCTGAACTCATCCCTATTGCTAAGTAACTATAACCGCTCATCATAGAGGTCAAAGTGAACAGACATGTGTTCCTGTGTCCAGGTACATATCTATTCTATGTCCAGACAATGAATATCTCTTTTCATAAAGTTTCAATGTGTGTTCCCTCATAAGAAACTTTCTGATATAAATTCTGCGAACTAAAGGGATCCCAGGCCTTTGGCTCTGAACTTTTAGCTGATACCATCATACTTTGCAGCATCTTTGCTTTTGGGTGATGTGAGCAATACTTAGAACATTTTCAAAATACATTAAAAAATATCAGCATATGTTTTCAAATTGTAATTGTTTAATCTTACTGCATACACATATGTCTAGTCTATTCCCCTGTTAGCTATCAACTAGTTTCAAGAATCATTCTGAGGGGCTTGGATAGAGTGGACGTGGAGAGGATGTTTCCAAGAGTGGGAGAGACTAGAACTCGAGGGCACAATCTCAGAGTGAAGGGACGCTCCTTTAAAACTGAGATGAGAAGGAATTTCTTCAGTCAGAGAGTGGTGAATCTGTGGAATTCATTGCCACATAGGGCTGTGGAGGTCGGGTCATTGAGTGTCTTTAAGACAGAGATAGATAGGTTCTTGATCAATAAGGGGATCAACGGTTACAGGGAGAAGGTAGGAGAATGGGGATGAGAATCATATCAGCCATGATTGAATGGTGGAGCAGACTCGATGGGGAAACGGCCTATTTCTGCTCCTATATCTTATGGTCTTATTTAACTCTTTATTACTATTCTGTCTGAAAATCTTATGAGCTGGTTAGGAATCCCCCTCTACCCGCTCCCTGTGAGGAGGCCGGATGTGGATTATTACCAAAAGTCTGATTGTCGGTGGGGGGTCTGGTGGGTGGAAGCAGAACCTGGAGTTGGGCAGTGGGTGTTACCGTACTGGTATTGAGGCTCCTGGGTGGTCACACTGTGTTCCCCTTCTCCATGGGATGCCACCTGCGTGGGTTCATGGTGGGCACTGGAAATTTCCAGCATACAGTTTAGTGTGGTGTTACATCCCCCTCCCTACAGGGTGTGGGCGGACAACATTCCTCCCTTTCTCCCAACACCCCACAAACAAGATTCCCGGAGAGAGGGATCCACTGAGTTATAGTCAGTACATTTAATCAATGCAGTAGATTGTGTGGACATAAAAGATTCTCCAGCTCTCCATTCACCTGGATCCATCTTGTGGATAAATGTTATGAAATAGTATTTCTCCCGAGCCTTCAATTGTCCCAATCCAAAACTCCTTTAAGCTTCAGTCCATCTTCATTGTCTTAAAGTCCGTTTGTCTATGGGGTTTGTGTCAGTGCCTTGATCATTTCAAAATGTTTTCTTACTCTTCAGGCCATGTTTACCACTGCATGCCGTGTATTCTGAAGGAGTCTGCATCAGTGTCCTGTACACCCTGTCCTAATGGGTAAGTACTGTTAGGAGGCTGAGGAACCACTTCCACCTCTTTCCTGTGCTATTTCTCACCTGTACCCAGTCTGATCCTTCGTGTTGCTATTTCAAGCTGACATCTCTCACGACTGTACTAATATCATCCTTCATTAACAGAGCTACCCCACCTCCTTTTCCAAGCTTCCTATCTTTTCAAAGTGTCAAATACTCTGCAATATTTAGTTCCCAGCCTTGGTCACTCTGTAACCATTGTTAGGACACCAGGCCGGAACTCCAAGTTATATTAGGAAGCCAGACTAGACACCAACATTTATCTTTTTGGGAAAAATGTGAGGAGAGGAGACTTTGCTCCAGGAGTGATGAGAAAATAGGGATTTTTTAATATTAAAATAAACTTTATTCACAACAGTTTAAATACAACACGAACAACGCAAACAATTAACAGCTGAACAATACTTAAAATGAAAGGAAACAATTTAATTTCTAACTTAGCAACATCCGTTCAGAGGTTCAAATCCCACTTTAAATACAGTTAACAAGCACAGATCATAGAGTCATCGAGGTTTACAGCATGGAAACAGTGTCTTCGGCTCAACCTGTCCATGGCGCCCTTATTTTTTTAACCACCAAGCTAGTCCTAATTTCCCACGTTTGGCCCATATCTCTCTATACCCATCTTACGCATGTAACTGCCTACAACGTTTTTTGAAAGACAGCATTGTGCCCGCCTCTACTACTACCTCTGGCAGCTTGTTCCAGACACTCACCACCCTCTGTGTGAAAAAATTGCCCCTCTGGACCCTTTTTATCTCCCCTCCCACCTTAAACCTATGCCCTCTAGTTTTAGACTCCCCTGCCTTTGGGAAAAGATGTTGACTGTCTAGCTGATCCATGCCCCTCATTATTTTATAGACTTCCATAAGATCACCGCTCAGCCTCCTACGCCCCAGAGAAAAAAGTCCCAGTCTATCCAACCTCTCCTTATAACTCAAACTACCAAGTCCTGGTAGCATCCTAGTAAATCTTTTCTGCACTCTTTCTAGTTTAATAATATCCTATCTATAATAGGTTGATCTGAACTGTACACAGCATTCAAAGTGTGGTCTTACCCAATGTCTTCTACAACTTCAGTAAGATGTCCCAACTCCTGGACTTAATGTTCTGACCAATGAAACCAAGCATTCCGAATACCTTCTTCACCACCCTGTCCACCTGTGACTCCACTTTCAAGGAGCTATGAACCTGTACCTCTAGATCTCTTTGTTCCATAACTCTCCCCAATGCCCGACCGTTAACTGAGTAAGCCCTGCCCTGGTTTGATCACCTCACATTTATCTAAATTAAACTCCATCTGCCATTCATCAGCCCACTGGCCCATTTGATCAAGATCCCATTGCAATCCTAGAAACCTTCTTCACTGTCCATTATGCTACCATAATACTGGCTACAATACATGCCGAAAATCTAGGAGCTTTCAGAGAGAAAGGGAGTTTCAGAACAGCTTCCAGAAGTTCGCGTCTTCAACCAGAACTCCAGCTCAACTCCAAACCTCGCCTCACTCCTCCCATTAACCCCATCATCACAAGACCCAGCATTCCTAAACCCACATTCCAATCCTTTTAGCAAAACCCCAGGGCACCTCCTTTTAACATACACAAGTCCATTGAGATAAACAACTGCATGGCTGAAATGAGTAATTATCCTGCTGGTGGTCCCCTGAGAAGCATTCTTCCGCGAAATAGCACTGCTTGTAGAATAAACCAGAAGTTTTAAACATTCTCCCAGAATAGATTAAAAGAAAATATATGTCAGTATATATTGAACACATTCATTGCCCACCCCTGAAAAACAATGAACCAACAATATGAATACTCACAGAATACTGCAAGACCTGGACAGAGCAGACATGGGGAAGATGTTTCCATTAGTAAGAAAGACTAGGAACCGAGGGCACAGCCTCAGAATAAAGGGACAACCCTTTAGAACCAAGATGAGGAAGAATTTCTTCAGCCAGAGGGTGGTGAATCGATGGAATTCATTGCCATAGATGGCTGTGGAGGCCAGGTCATTGACTGGATTTAAGACGGAGGTAGATAGTTCTTGATTGGTAAGGGGATCAAAGGTTACAGGGAAAAGGTGGGAGAATGGGGTTCAGATACTTATCAGCCATGATTGAATGGTGAACAGTCTTGATGGGCCAAATGGCCTAATTCTGCTCATATATCTTATGGTATAAAACTTGGCCGCGTTAGTGAAGAATGATTGAAGACAAATTGCTCGACACACTGGTCTGTTCCAATCATCAAATGGTCTTTATTTTACAGCGGCGGGGAGGAAGTCGCTGATCTCACCTTGCAACCTCTACCCTGAACATAGAAAATCACACATTCTTATCCATTTACTGCAGCCCATTCCGGCTGGTTACAAACTAATCACAATATGAATCGATTCCAGACATATCCAATCAAGCTAACAATTAGGCATCATGTGGCTGTGTGATCAGCTCATGGACAGCTCTGGACCATCTCATCATGTGGACCAGACACCTTATAACAACTGACCTTGTGACATCACAATGACTCACTATACTCAGGACTTTCTGATCTCCACCACATCCCAGCCTATTCCGTTAGCAGTCGGTTACTCAGTGCAGCTGCCTGTGTGCTGATAAGAGGGGCCCTGCTGAGCAGCTTTAATGGTCCGTGATTGCAGAAACTGAGCAGTCACAGGAATGTGGTCAAGATAGTCCAGTCCCATAATGCCTCACATTCAATCTGCAGTCCTTCAATTATAACAGAATATGTGGCTGTATGTAGCTGCCTCGGCCGTGGTCAACCCCAACACTGCCTTCCTGAACTGCTACATTGCCTGAGGTGTAAGTACACCCACAGTGCTGTTAGGGAGGGATTTCCAGCTACACATTCCAGTCTTTCACTAGACTGTCGATGGATACCAGATTGATATATTCCATTCAACCACACCCAAGGTGAGTTATTCCAATTCCTTTATTGTCCAGGACAATATATTCACAATATCTTTAAAACAGAAATTAAACATTCCCATTTGATTTCAGGCAGTAACATATTCTGTTAGTTTGTTCTTTATTGTCAATGTGAGACTGGGATTGTTCCCCTTGGAGCAAAGGAGGTTGAGGGGAGATTTGATAGAGGTGGGCAAGATTCTGACAGGTTTAGATAAGGTGGACAAAGAAAAGCTGTTCCCATTAGCTGATGGGACAAGGACGAGGAGGACAGAGATTTATGGTTTTGGGTCAGAGATGCAGGGGGGTGATGTGAGGAAGAATATTTTGATGCAGCGAATGGTAATGACCTGGAACGCGCTGCCTTCGAGAGTGGAGGAAGTGGAGACAATAAACAATTACAAAGGAAATTGGATGGGCACTGGGAGGTTTCAAACAGAAATTCTGACTAAATATCTCTGAACTTCCTCACACCCTGTCACTCTGTGATCCTTGTGAAATTTGAAACCAGGTATTCGCAACAAGACTCAGAGCATCAGCCCACTGGAGGCAAAGTCATGAGACCGACCAGTCCAGCAGAAAGAAACCCTCCGACCCTCCCCATTGGCCAACTGTGAGAATGAACAAAATGCAGTCCTGGATGTAACTGAGAGCAGAAACAATAACAGCAGAATCCAACCCCTGGAATCACTCATGAACTTGTTGGTGTCTCAGCAGCAAGAATGAAACTCTGAATCCCTTCCCACACTGAGAGCAGGTAAACGGCCTCTCCCCAGTGTGAACCCGCTGGTGTCTCCACCAGCTGGATGACCGAGCAAATCCCTTCCCACACTGAGAGCAGGTGAACGGCCTCTCCCCAGTGTGAACTCGCTGGTGTGTCTGCAGATCGGATAACTGAGTGAATCCCTTCCCACACTGAGAGCAGGTGAATGGTCTCTCCCCAGTGTGAACTCGCTGGTGTCTCCGCAGGTTGGATGACTCAGTAAATCCCACCCCACACACAGAGCAGATGAATGGCTTCTCCCCAATGTGACCTCGTTGGTGTCTCCGCAAGTTGGATGACTGAATGAATCCCTCCCCACACTGAGAGCAGGTGAATGGCCTCTCCCCAGTGTGAATGCGCTGGTGTGTCTGCAGAGTAGATAACCGAGTGAATCCCTTCCCACACTGAGAGCAGGTGAACGGCCTCTCCCCAGTGTGAACTCGCCGGTGTCTCTGCAGGCTGGATGACAGAGTGAATCCCTTCCCACACTGAGAGCAGATGAATGGCCTCTCCCCAGTGTGGCTGCGCCGATGAGCATCCAGCAGAGATGGAGATCTGTATCTCTTCCCACAGTCCGCACATTTCCATGGTTTCTCCATGGTGCAGGTGTCCTTGCCTCTGTCTTGTTTGGACAATCAGTTAATGCCTCGTCCACCCACAAAACACGGGTACAGTCTCTCCCCACTGTGAATAGTGTGATATTTATTCAGGCGGTGTAACTTGTTAAAGCTCTTTAGTCAGTGCACTGGAACACTCTCACTCGAGTGTGGCAGTGTGTTGCTGCTTTTCCAGTCACACTGACATTTGAAATCTATTCAAATCGACAGACCGGATAATCATTTCTCCTTCTAGATTCAAAGGCCAATGATATTCAGATCCCAAGGAATATGACTCTGTCGGATCTAGACATGACGGTTGAGATTTCGGCCTGTGATTCCTCTTTCAATATCCTGCAAAATGAGTTTGCAAAAGTCATCAGTGTCAGTACAGGATAGAAATTCAGAACAGACAATTCTAGTTTCTGTGGAACATTCTTTCCTCTCTCATTCCCCAAAAAGCTGTGAATCTCCATCCCACACACTCTCCCTCCATTCTCACTCTGCTGTATCTAATATTCACCCTCCCAATTCTCCTGAAGGTGCTGATTGAGGCTGATTGACAGATCCAGGCTCACTGCTTCCTGTCCTGGACACAGAGACCATAACAAATAGGTGCTGCAGTCGGCTATTTGACCCATCGAGCCTTTTAAACTATTCAATGAGATAATTCATTCATCTCCCTCAGCATCATTCTCCCCACACTAAACCCATATCCCTTGACATCTTCAATATTGAGAAACCAATCAATCTCTCCCCTGAAAATAGTTGATGACTGAGGCTTCACTGTCCTCAACGGTTGAGAATTCCAAAGCTTCACCACATACTTGAGTGAAGAAATCCCCCCACATCTTATCTTTTGCTCCATCTTCTTGTCTGTTCCCCATAACCATTAATGCCCCTGTCAGTCAAAAATCTGTCTAACTCATCCTGGAATATATTCAATGACCTTCAGCCTCCACTGGTCCCTGTGGAAGACAAATCCAAAAGACTTACAACCCTCTGAGGGAAGAGATGTCTGGAAATATATAATGTAGCTACAGTTCCATATTACAAGTCTATGGATTCTATTTAAAAATGAAAGTGGATGGGCACTTGAAGGAAATAAACTTTCAGGAGAATGGGGATATAGAGTGGGAATGGGACTGGAACGTTATCCAGAGAGTCAGCATGGACTCGAGTTACCAAATGGACTCCTTCTGTGCTGTAATGACTATGGCTGGAAATGTATAAGATAGCTACAGCATTATATTACAACACAAGAAATAATAATAAATGCACTTTTTTACAGAACCATAAATAACATATCTAATCGGTACCATATAACAACACTCGACATATCTCTGTCTTATATTAATGTACTGTCCCCTTAAATGTCAGCCATCTCCTGGGGAAAGATGCCCTTTAATTGTGAACATTTAGCCAGACAAATAAATGTCCTTTTAGCCAGACAAATAAATGTCTCAAGCTGAGGGAGCAAAGGATGTTCACCAGGCTGATTCAGGGAATCGCGGGACTGATGTAGGAGGAGAGAGTGACGAGGTTAGAATTGTTTTCGTTGGAGTTCAGATGAATGAGGGGGAGTCTCAAAGAGACTTATAAAATTCTAACAGGTCGAGACAGGATAGATGCAGGAAGGATGTTCCCGATGGTGGGGGAGTCCAGAACCAAGGGTCACAGTCTGAGGATTCAGGGTAGACCATTTAGGACAGAGGTGAGGAGACATTTCTTCACCCAAAGAGTGGTGAGCCTGTGGAATTTATTACCACAGGAAGTAGTTGGTGCTAAAACATTGAAGGTATTCAAGAGGTGGCTGGATATAGCAGTTGGGGCAAATGGGATCAAAGGTTATGGGGAAAAAACAGGATTAGGCTACTGAGTTGGATGATCAGCCATGATCGTAATGAATGATGGAGCAGGCTCGAAGGGCCAAATGGCCTCCTCCTGCTCCTATCTTCTATGTTTCTACATCAATGTCTTGAAGAGAGAGAGACCTGGGCCAACCTTTCCAGAGTCTGCAGCCTCCCTGGATTCACTTCCTTTCCCTTCAGTTGCTGCAAGTCCCCAATTTCCCCCAGAATGAGAAAAGAAATGGAAAGAGGGAGAAAAGACAATGTTTTACTCACAGATGTGAGAGAAGGAGGAAGTTTGAGTCTGTCTGCAGCTTCATCTTCATTCACACAAAGCCCGCGCTCTGATTGGCTGGAGGACCAGAGTCCTTCCGGTCCTCCAATTCTTCCCATTGGCCAGAGCTGCGCAGTGAATCAAAAGTGCGCATGTGTGGGTTTTTAGGAGGAATGCGCATGTGCGGGTGTGGAGCGGGGTCCGGGACTGAGCCGGCGCACTGACCATTGTCTGTCCGGATCTTCCAGCCTTTTCCAATGGACAACAGCTCAGCGCGGCTGGAGGACAAAGTCCCGTCCACCCCCACGAGGGGCTCCGCCCCTCATTGTCTGTCTGCAGGGGATTGCACAGTAAGAAGTTTAACAACACCAGGTTAAAGTCCAACAGGTTTATTTGGTAGCAAAAGCCACACAAGCTTTCGGAGCTCCAAGCCCCTTCTTCAGGTGAGTGGGAATTCTGTTCACAAACAGAGTTTATAAAGACATAGACTCAATTTACAGAATAATGGTTGGAATGCGAATACTTACAACTAATCAAGTCTTTCAGAAACAAAACAATGGGAGTGGAGAGAGCATCAAGACAGGCTAAAAAGATGTGTATTGTCTCCAGACAAGACAGCCAGTGAAACTCTGCAGGTCCACGCAACTGTGGGAGTTACAAATAGTGTGACATGAAGCCAATATCCCGGTTGAGGCCGTCCTCGTGGGTGCGGAACTTGGCTATCAGTTTCTGCTCAGCGACTCTGCGCTGTCGTGTGTCGCGAAGGCCGCCTTGGAGAACGCTTACCCGAATATCAGAGGCCGAATGCCCGTGACCGCTGAAGTGCTCCCCAACAGGAAGAGAACACTCTTGCCTGGTGATTGTCGAGCGGTGTTCATTCATCCGTTGTCGCAGTGTCTGCATAGTTTCCCCAATGTACCATGCCTCGGGACATCCTTTCTTGCAGCGTATCAGGTAGACAACGTTGGCCGAGTTGCAAGAGTATGTACCGTGTACCTGGTGGATGGTGTTCTCACGTGAGATGATGGCATCTGTGTCGATGATCCGACACGTCTTGCAGAGGTTGCTGTGGCAGGGTTGTGTGGTGTCTTGGTCACTGTTCTCCTGAAGGCTGGGTAGTTTGCTGCGGACAATGGTCTGTTTGAGGTTGTGCGGTTGTTTGAAGGCAAGAAGTGGGGGTGTTGGGATGGCCTTGGCGAGATGTTCGTCTTCATCAATGACATGTTGAAGGCTCCGGAGGAGCAATCGGGCAATGGGACCCTGTGCGAGAACCTCTCCGGCTATGTCGAGGGCATCCTGAAACCCATTGTACAAAGAACCCCCAGCTTTTGTCGCGACACGACGGACTTCCTACAGAAACTCGGCACACATGGAGCAGTTGAACCAGGAGCGCTCCTCGTCACAATGGATGTCTCGGCACTCTACACCAGCATCCCCCATGACGATGGCATTGCTGCAACGGCCTCAGTGCTCAGCGCCAACAACTGCCAGTTTCCAGATGCAACTTTACATCTCATCCGCTTCATCCTGGACCACAATATCTTCACCTTCAACAACCAGTTCTTCATCCAGACACACGGAACAGCCATGGGGACCAAATTTGCACCTCAATATGCCAACATCTTCATGCACAGGTTCGAACAAGACTTCTTCACCGCACGGGACCTTCAACCGATGCTATACACTAGATACATCGATGACATTTTCTTCCTTTGGACTCATGGTGAACAATCACTGAAACAACTCTATGATGACATCAACAAGTTCCATCCCACCATCAGGCTCACCATAGACTACTCTCCAGAATCGGTTGCATTCTTGGACACGCGCATCTCCATTAAGGACGGTCACCTCAGCACCTCACTGTACCGCAAGCCCACGGATAACCTCACGATGCTCCGCTTCTCCAGCTTCCACACTAAACACGTTAAAGAAGCCATCCCCTACGGACAAGCCCTCCGTATACACAGGATCTGCTCGGATGAGGAGGATCGCAACAGACACCTCCAGACGCTGAAAGGTGCCCTCATAAGAACAGGATATGGCGCTAGACTCATTGATCAACAGTTCCAACGCGCCACAGCGAAAAACCGCACCGACCTCCTCAGAAGACAAACACGGGACACAGTGGACAGAGTACCCTTCGTTGTCCAGTACTTCCCCGGAGCGGAGAAGCTACGGCATCTCCTCCGGAGCCTTCAACATGTCATTGATGAAGACAAACATCTCGCCAAGGCCATCCCCACACCCCCACTTCTTGCCTTCAAACAACCGCACAACCTCAAACAGACCATTGTCCGCAGCAAACTACCCAGCCTTCAGGAAAACAGGGACCACGACACCACACAACCCTGCCACAGCAACCTCTGCAAGACGTGTCGGATCATCGACACAGATGCCATCATCTCACGTGAGAACACCATCCACCAGGTACGCGGTACATACTCTTGCAACTCGGCCAACGTTGTCTACCTGATACGCTGCAAGAAAGGATGTCCCGAGGCATGGTACATTGGGGAAACTATGCAGACGCTGCGACAACGGATGAATGAACACCGCTCGACAATCACCAGGCAAGATTGTTCTCTTCCTGTTGGGGAGCACTTCAGCGGTCACGGGCATTCGGCCTCTGATATTTGGGTAAGCGCTCTCCAAGGCGGCCTTCGCGACACACGACAGCGCAGAGTCGCTGAGCAGAAACTGATAGCCAAGTTCCGCACACACGCGGACGGCCTCAACCGGGATATTGGGTTCATGTCACACTATTTGTAACTCCCACAGTTGCGTGGACCTGCAGAGTCTCACTGGCTGTCTTGTCTGGAGACAATACACATCTTTTTAGCCTGTCTTGATGCTCTCTCCACTCCCATTGTTTTGTTTCTTAAAGACTTGATTAGTTGTAAGTATTCGCATTCCAACCATTATTCATGTAAATTGAGTCTGTGTCTTTATAAACTCTGTTTGTGAACAGAATTCCCACTCACCTGAAGAAGGGGCTTAGAGCTTCGAAAGCTTGTGTGGCTTTTGCTACCAAATAAACCTGTTGGACTTTAACCTGGTGTTGTTAAACTTCTTACTGTGCAGAAGGAGGCCATTTGGCCCATCGAGTCTGCACCAACTCTGAGAGAGCATTTTATCAAAATTCATTGATTGTGACAAGGCAAGTTGACAAGGCTGTTTTTTTAAAAAAAGCTAATGGGGTCCTCAGTTTATGAATGGAGATATGGAGTGCAAAGCAGGGAGTTATCCTGAATCTTTATAAATTACTGATTACCCAGCAGTGAGGAAAATTGATCAGGCACACCCTGTAAACAAAAAGCAGGACAAATGCTACCCGGCCAATTACTGGTGCATTCAACCACCCTTGATCATCAGTAAAGTGATGAAAGGGGATATCTGCTGTCAAGTGGCACTTGCTTCAGCAGAAACTACTCACTGATGGTCAGTTTGGGTTCTGCAAGGGTCACTGAGTTCCTGACCTGATTACAGCCTTGGTTCAAACATGGAGAAAAGAGCTGAACTGCCTCATAGAGGTGAAAGTACCTTATTGTATCAGCTGATGTTACTACTGGAAATGTCAGATTCCAGGATGGAAGATGGCTTGATAGATCCTCACTATTATTTTGTTCAGATAGCTGGATGAACAGTCAGAGATTTTTGGTAAACTTTTATTAAACAAGAAAACATTAAGTAGAATTAACTCTCCTTCACCCCAGCAATACCTTGACAGATATAAACAGACTTCTACCATTACACAAGTTACAAACTTTATCTTACACTCAAATATTCTCAGTAAGTTCACAGTCCATGCAAACTAATAGGTGAAATGTGGCCAAACACCCCACACTCTGAAACCAAGTGATAGATGTCACCGAATAGAACTTCTCTGGATTTCTCATCATTTCCCCAGATGGTTGTCAAACTGTGAGCCAACTGATCTCACTGAAATTCTGTCTTCCACATGAGCATTTCCAATCTCACACTCTCGAAGATCACACTTTGGAATCTTCTCCGATACAATTCTTTCTATTGGATGCCTTCACCAAGGATCCACTGCCAGGATTTCAACTTCTTTCTGTATTCATCTGGCCTCGATCTCCATGTGCATTCAAGCTTCCAAACAAACTCTCAGGTACCCAACCACGCTAACAGAACACACTTGCTTCACAGGCTAGATTATGGTGTCAGCAACCTTTTGATCACCTCGGATCCCAAAAGGCCAATATACAGGAACAGCAAGTAATTCGGAAAGCTAATAGAATGTTATTGTTCATAGTGAGGAGAAATGATTACAAAAGTAGGGAGGTTATGCTCCAGTTGTACACACAATTGGTGAGACTACATCTGGAGTGTTGTGTACAGTATTGGTCTTGGTCTCCCTACTTAAGGAAAGATGTAAATGTATTGGAAGCAGTTTTGAGAAGGTTTTCTAGAGTAATACCAGGACTAGACAGGTTGTCTGATGAGGAAATGTTGCACAGGGTCAGCTTGTATCCACTAGAGTTTAGAAGAGTAAGAGGTGAATCGATCAAAACCTGAGGGTCTTGACAGGGTGGATGTGGAGAGAATGTTTTCTTTTAATGGAGAATCTAGAACTGGCAGGGGTGGAGCATATGTTTACAAATAAGAGTTTGCTCATCTATGACCAAGATTACTAATGTTTTCTCTAAGAGGGCTGTGAGTCTCTCGAACTCTTCCTCAAAAAACAATGGAAGCATTGTCTTTGAATAAGTTAAAAGCACAGCCAAATAGATTCTTGATTAATGAGGGACTGAAAAGTTATTAGGAGTAGCCAGGATTGTGGGGTTGAGGCTAAAATCAGATCAGCCATGATCTTATTGAATTGTGGAGCAGGTTAGAGGGACTGAGTAGCCTACTCCGAGTTCATTTGTTCATATATTCTTATGTCTCTTTCCCTGGAAATCTCTCTCTCTCTCTTGGGAATGTGCGTCACACAACTTTTCCATTCGCACTGATGAATGAAATCTTTTTGAACAGGGCATCAGTGTTCCTCTGACATTTGATCACTGATCATAGTCGTGTCCAAATGAACCAAGATATTTCTGACTGAAAATCCTTCCATTCTAATCCCTTGTAAATAAAAACATCTATCAAAGCAATGAATGTAAGCACAGGATAGAAATTTGAAACTGATATTCTGGTTGTCACTTAACATTCTCCTCCCTTTCTGGAAAGCATTCTTTCTGATGTATCACAACTTGATATTGCTCCTGCTCTGTCCAAGACCACAGGAAACTACAAAGGTCATGAATGACCCAATCCATCATGTAAACCAGCCTCCTATCCATTGACTCTGTCTACATTTCCCACGGTCTTAGAAAAGCAGCCAGCATAATCAAGGACCCCACGCACCCTGGACATTCTTTCTTCCACCTTCTTCCATCGGGAAAAAGATATAAAGGTCTGAGGACATGTACAACCAAATCGAGAACAGCTTCTTCCCTGCGGCCATCAAACTTTTGAGTGGGACTACCTCACATTAATTTGATCTTTCTCTATATCCTAGCTATGACTGTAATACTACATTCTGCATCCTCCTCTTTGTCAGTAAAACGTACAAGAAACAGTACTTCTCACTGTCTACTAATACATGTGACAATAATAAATCAAATTTCAAACTTTAAACATCTGCCTCCTCCCTATCAATTGTAAGCCTAATGCTTTTGACCATCCTCCTTATTTTTCCCCAGTTCTCCCCCAAGGAAGCTGCTGACTCTGGGGTTCAGTTTCACATTGAGCTATTCCACTCCCCAATATGTCACCCAGGTGTCTAAATTTTTCCACCTGAATTTTGCTAAGGTGGCGTCGCTATCAATTCGAGTGACTACCCAGATGTACATTATATCCGGATGGGGTCACTTCGCCTCCTTCCCATCCCATCCATCGCAGTCCCAGGTGTTTGGAGACTGGGCTCCGGCCGAGTAATGGCGGCCGCAGCTCCCACAATCCCCCGCGCTGGAGAAATCGCTCTATTCGCCGGGTGGGACTGCGCATGATTAACCCAGAGAAGTTCTGCGCATGTGCGGGGGATAGCGTTTCCCATTGGCCAATAACTGAGAGCGACCCGGGGTCAAAGTGTCTTCGACTCACTTCCGCTGCACCACTGTCTTCATGAGGGGTATTGACCAATGGAAGGAATTGGAGGACCGGAAGGATACTGGTCCTCCAGCCAATCAGAGTGCGGGCTTTGTGACAATGCAGATTGGATTTCAGACAGACTGAAATCTCCTCCTGTCGTCAACATCTGTCAGTAAAACACTTTGTTTTCTTCTCTCCTTTTTCTTCTCATTCTGGGGTTAAATTGGGGACTTGCAGCAACTGAAGGGAAAGGAAGTGAATTCAGGGAGCTGCAGACTCTGGAAAGGTTGGCCCAGGTATCTCTCTCCCTCTTAAAGACATTGCCATCCTTTGCTTCCTCAACTTGTCACATTTATTTGTCTGGTTAAGAGGATGGTCTCTTTCCTAATGTTCACAATTTAAAGGGATGATTTCCCGAGGAAATAGCTGAAATTTAAAGGGCAGTAAATTAATATAGGACAGAGATGTGTGCAGTCTTGTAATATGGTACAAATTAGATATATTATGCATGGTCCAGTAATAAAGTTCATTTTTTATTATTTTTAGTTTTGTTAATACTGTAACTAAGTAGTTTATTTTCAGTAATCGGGTTATCGTATCACACAAGGAGTCCATTCAGCAACTCAAGTCCATGCTAACTCTCTGTCGAGCAATCCAGTCAGTCCCATTCCCCCTTAAGTTCGTAAGATAGAGGAGCATAATTAGGCTATTTGGCCCATTGAGTCCACTCCGCCATTCAA
Source organism: Mustelus asterias (assembly GCF_964213995.1). Lineage (NCBI taxonomy): Eukaryota > Metazoa > Chordata > Chondrichthyes > Carcharhiniformes > Triakidae > Mustelus > Mustelus asterias. The sequence goes on from NW_027590185.1 coordinate 334,428, forward strand.
TCATGGCTGATATGCTCCTCATCCCGTCTGTATCCCTGTTCCCCTGCCAGTCTATTTTGACTGCCATCTAATTTCATTTTGAAATATTGAATGTATCAAAATGCACCACCCTCATAGCCAAACAATTGATATTCAAGAACGTTCACTGTCGAAATAATGTTCTATCTCATAGCCTTGCTGTACTTCTAATTATTAAACTGGTCCCCTATGTTACATACATTTTACTTCGCTAAGTATATTTAGGTATTTAGACTAGCAGCCTGCATGAAGATATCTCAGTGCTGGAGAAGAAGCAGTGAGCATGGATTTGTTGATCAGCATGAATCAACACCTTCAGGAGAATTGGAAGGGTGTATTATACATACAGCAGAGTGAGGAGACAGGGATAGGGTGTGGGATGGAGATGTACAGATCCAGAGGAACGAGAAAGGAAGAAATGTTCCACAGAAACTAGAATTGTCTATTCTGAATTTCTGTTTGATACTGACAGTGATGACTTTTGTAAACTCATTTTACAGGAAGTTATAAGGGGAAGATTTGCTGCCAGCAATCTCAAAACATGTTAAGGCTTAATAGAGTCACTCAAATTATCAGAACTTGAATATCATCAGACTTTGAATCTAGAAGAAGAAATATTTATCTGTTTTTTCTGTCACATCAGTGTGACTGGAAAGGCACCAAGGAACACAGACCTGAGTGAGAGTGTCCAGTACACTGACTGTCAAAAGACCAGTTACACAGACTGCAAAAATATCACATCATTTACAGCGGGGACAGACAGTACACATGCTCTATGTGTGGATGAGGATTTAACTGATTGTTAAACCTGGAAAGACACAAGGACATCCACACCATGGAGAAACCGGGAAAAGATGAGGTTTGTGGTAAGGAATTCCATATCCCGTCTGCACTGCAAACTCATCAACATATTCACACTGGGGAGAGACTGTTCCCCTGCTCCAAGTGTGGGGAAGGAGACTGCTCCCCATCTGCCCTGAAGATTCATCAATGCAGCCACACTGGGGAGAGGCCCTTCATCTGCTCTGAGTGTGGGAAGGGTTTTCTCCAGGCAGCCGACCTGTGGAATCACCAAGCAGTTCACAGTAGGGAGAGGCCGTACACCTGCTCTGAGTGTGGGAAGGGATTCACTCAGTTATCCCACCTGCTGACAAACCAGCAAGTTCACACTGGGGAAAAACCGTTCAACTGCTCTGAGTGTGGGAAGCAATTCAATCATTCATCTGAACTTTTGAATCACCAACAAATCCACACCGAAGAGCGACAATTCACCTGCTCCGACTGTGGAAAGGGTTTCACTCAGTCATCTCACCTGCAGATACACCAGCGAGCCCACACTAAGGAGAGGCCTTTCAACTGCTCTGAGTGTGGGAAGTGTTTTATTCAATTATCACACCTAGTGAATCACCAGGAAGTCCATAGGGGGGAGAGGCCGTTCCCCTGCTCCGAGTGTGGGAAGCGTTTTATTCAGTTATCACACCTAGTGACTCACCAGGGAGTCCACAGGAGGGAGAGGCCATTCCCCTGCTCCGAATGTGGGAAGCGTTTTATTCAGTTATCACACCTAGTGACACACAAAGGAACACACACAAGGGAGAGGCCATTCAGCTGCCCCGAATGTGGGAAACGTTTTATCCAATCGTCACACCTAATGTCACACCAGGGAGTTCACAGCAGGGAGAGGCCATTCGTCTGCTCCGAGTGTGGGAGGCGTTTTATTCAATCATCCCACCTAGTGTCGCATCAGGAGGTTCACACCAGGGAGAGGCCATTTACCTGTTCCGAGTGTGGCAGGGGATTCATTCAGTTATCCGACCTGCAGAATCACCAGCAAGTTCACACCGGGGAGAGGCCATTCACCTGCTCTGAGTGTGGGAAGGGATTCACTCGTTCAGCTAACCTGCAGGCACACCGACGTGTTCACACCAGGGAGAGACCATTCACCTGCTCTGAGTGTGGGAAAGGATTCGCTCTTTCGTCTTATCTGCAGAGTCACCAGCAAGTTCACACTGGAGAGAGGCCGTTTATCTGCTCTGAGTGTGGAAAGGGATTCATTCAGTCATCCCACCTGCAGACACACCAACGAGTTCACAAGGATTCACAAAGGGATTCACTCAGTCATCCCACCTGCTGAGACACCAGTAAGTTCACAAGTGATGACAGGGGTTGGATTCTGCTGTTATTGCTGCTGTTAATCACATCCAGGACTGAACCATGTTCATTCTGACAGTTGGTGAAGTGGGAGGGTCGGAGAGTTTCTTTCTGCTGGACTGGCCGGTCTCACAACTTTGTTTCCAGTGGACTGATGCTCTTTGAGTTTGGGAGAGCACATTTCCACTGAAATGATTCGCAAAAACAAAGCTGATGAATGTGCCAACTCGACACAGCCACCCAAGGCCGGAATCGAACCCGGTCCCTGGGGCTGTGAGCCAACTGGTCTAACCACTGCACCACCATATCATGGACACCGAGCAAAACTGGAATCAATGGATATCAAGGGGCAAACTCTCTGCTGGCTGGACTTATACTGGCAATTAGGAAGATGGTTGTGGTTGTGGAGGGTCAGTCATCTCAGCTCCAGGACATCAATGCAGGGATCTCTCAGGGTCGTGTCCGACGCCCAACCATCTTCAGCTGCTTCATCAATAACCTTCCCTCCATCATAATATCAGAAGTGGGGATGTCCGCCAATGAATACACAATGTTCAGCACCATTTGTGACTCCTCAGATACTGAAGCAGTCCATGTCCAAATACAACAATATCCAGGCTTGGGCTGACAAGTGGCAAGTAACATTCATGCCACATAAGTCCGAGGCAATGACCACCTTCAATAGAAGAGAATTTAACCATCACCCCTTGACATTCAAGGGTATTACCATCACTGAATCCCCCTTCCATTATCAACATCCTGGGGGGTTACATTGACCAGAAACTCATAGATACTGTGGCTACCAGAGCAGGTCAGAGACTGGCAGCCCTGAGGAGAGTAACTCACTTTCTGACTCTCCCACCCAAAGCCCGTCCACCATCTCCAAGACACAAGTCAGGAATATGATGGAATACTCTCCACTTGCCTGAATGAGTGCAGCTCCCAACAACACTCAAGAAGCTCAAAACCATCCAGGACAAAGCAGCCCCACTTGATCAACACAACCACAAACATTCACTCCCTCTACCACCGACGGACAATAGCAACAGTGTGTACCATCTACAAAATGCACTGCAGGAACTCACCAAGACTCCTTCGGCAGCATCTTACAGACCCAGGAACATTACCATCTAGAAGGACAAGAGCAGCAGATACATGAGAATGTCACCACCTGTAAGTTCCTCTCTAAGTCACTCATGTCAGGAAAACAGAGGTAGTTTTAAGTGATCTATGTTTCTATTGTTAAATATTAGAAATAAAGTATAGATTTAAGTAAGTTTGATTTAGTGTTTCTGTAGGAAGAGGAGAACTTTGGTTGGATTCTTGTTGAACAAAGGTGTTTGCATGTGCGGGGGATGGGTTTCAATTCAAATTGTATTCCTGTTGTGCTGAGAGAGTTTATGGCGTGAAAAATAAACATGAAGTTGGAGAAATAATGCATTGTTGCATAGCAACCAGCAGCACCTTTAGGGTGAGAAGGTTTTTTGAGTGTAGTTTTAGTTGAATTTATAGCAGTTGGGGTGAGGAAACGAGAGGGTGAGCAGCTCTCAGCTCTACTAGAAGCAGGAAAGCCATACAATGGAGTAATGTGTCCGAAAGCAAGTTCCAGAGGAACTACAGGACAGTTCGTTTGAGAAACCCGGGAATGGAAGGGAAGTGTCAGGAATATTTAAGTAAAAAAGGAACAGCATTGTCTTTGGAACAGGATACTATTCATGGAAGTTAAACTCAGACCTGGGAAGAAAAGAACTGATGAGGTTGGTGACAGAGAAGCCACATATCTGAAATAGTGGGAAGGTTTGATGTCCTTAAATCCAGTTTTTGAAGCAATTGTATTCTGTTAGGGACTGATGATCTGAGTTTATGTAGAATTTTGGAAGCATGTTGCAATTCAAGGCAAAGGAATTCTGAGAGTTAAAAACCTAGAGGCAGCTTCTTGCTAAAAGAGTGGAGAGGAAGCCTTGTTTGAAAGGATAATTGAAAGACCTGGAAGTGGATCTTTGTTGAAAGCAACGGAGAGAAACTTGGTTTGGAAGGAGATATTAACACGTGTCTTTCTGAGAGCGGTGTTTGGAAACACTCGTGACAATCATCTGGAGGGAAATTTGAGGAGAAATCCACAGAGGATTGATTGAGTTGCATCTGCCACTTGGTTTCAGAGTGGGGGTTGTCTGATCACAGCTAACCTGTGGGTTTAAAGGAACCATGTGTTTACTGAGAACATTATAGCATAAGGAATTTTAAATCTATGTTATCCTTGAAATCTGGATACATTTGTGAAGGTAAGTGTGAGTCAAGGAGTATTTTGTTATCGTCAAACTCTTCGTGTTTAATAAATATTTTATTAAAAGCTAATTGGCAGTCCTGTGATTCTGTTCCTTTATGTTTTCTCCAAAAAGTAAAAGTTGCGGTCTTTTGAGCCAGTGTTCCATCCGGGAATCATCCTGTCCAATTATAACATCAACTGGGATCGTAACACTCACCATCTTGACTTCAAAATATATTGCTGTTCCTTCGCTGTCACTGGGTCAAAATCCTGGAGCTTCCTCCCAAACAAGTGTGGGTGTCCCTACACCACAGGGAATGCTGTGGTTCTAGAAGGCAGCTCAACACCACCTTCTCAAGGCCATTTAGAAATGGACAATAAATGCTGACCTAGCCAGTGAGGCCCACCTTTTATTATTCAGGGCAGACTGTGGGCTTTGACCTCTGTAAACGAATAAAAAATAAGGTAATACCTGTTTTTAGCCCATTGAATTGGTTTTCAATGACAGCATTGTCTTCTTCCTTGTTCTTATGTCCTGGGCCTATTACACAGATTTACTTGAAGGAATAGAGCCAGCCTGACTCCACTGTGTTATCTCTGACACTGTTATCATTCCCCAAGCTGCTACAGACAAGTTCATTAGCTCAAACAAACACATCTTTCTCACAGTGTGAGGCCAGCTTCCTGCACAATTTAATTCATTTTGCAGACATTGCTAATTCCAGCAAGGCTGCGACTTGATTACATTGACCAGCATGCTTTGCACATTGAACCCACAATGCAGTTCAGTGCAGTTCTTCAGACATGCTCAGTCTGGGTTCTTCTATCACCCTCGATATTCCATGTTACCACCATGAGAGACTCCACACACAGCGTTACACCACAACCCGTGAACGCTAATTAATATAAAATAAATAAAGTTACAAACTGACTGCACATTAAAAAGGTCCATAATACATTGGTTTCCAACAGAGCCATTGTAATAAAAGCCAATGAAGTTATGCTGAAGCTTTATGAAGCACTGTTTAAACCACAATGGGAATATTGTGTTCATATCCAGACAGCACGCTTTAGGAAGGATGGGATGGTCCTTGAAAAGGTGTGGAGGTTCACCAGAATGGTTCCAGCAATGAAGGATTTTAACTCCAAGGTCAGGTTCGAGAAGTTGGAGTTATTCTCCCTGGAATGAAGGAGGCTAAGGGAAGATCTGATAGAGGTGAGCACTATTATGACAGGTTTAGATCAAGTGGATACAGAAATTGGCCAGGATTGACAGAGACTGCTGGAGGCAAGGCTATTGGTTAATATAACTTTTTATTGCACCTTCTTCTAAATATGTACAGCACAAGGCTCAGCAAACAACCATCTCTCAGCAAACTCTTATCACCTGATCTTACATCACTGGGTAGAATATTTACAAATTTAACATTAACCCTTGACACTGCACCAAGTCTTCAGTCAGCCTCCTAACATCCCCTCAGTGCCAGTTGTCTGATTTATCAATTGATGTTTCTGAGATTCACCTTGGGACACTCTCCTACATTGAAGGTCTGATGTAAACAAAAGTTATTTTTAAAATCTCATTGTAACAGACTGAGGAAGTCAGGATTAAAACAATATCTGGGTAAATGGAGTTAGGTCACAGATCAGCCATGACTTCAGTGAATGAGAGAACAGGCTTGAGGGATAAATGACCTCCTCCTGTTCCTGGTAAACTTGGACTCAGACACCAGCTGATGAATGGAAAGTGATGGGAGACCTGGGGAGAAGAGACTTCATCAGAAACCAGCACTGGAGCAGAGTTAGAGCGTGGGAGAATCCTGGGGAGAAACTACACAGGAACTGGAGTAGGTTGTTCAGCTCTTCCAGTCTGCTCTGTCATTCAGTTAGACTCTGGCTGATCAATCAGATTATCAAGATTTATTTGATTCTATTCTGTAGATTAAGCTGCAGCTCAGTTTTATGGGAAATTAACATCAGCAGAAACAAACTCCAACTATCACAATGGGAACATGTGAATTAGGAGCAGGAGAAGGCCACTCGGCCCCTCGAGCCTGCTCCACTATTCAATAGGATCCTGGCTGATGTGATTATAGCTTCAACTCCAGTTTCCTTCTTACCCCTCACACCCTTTGACTCTCGTTAATCAAGAATCTATTAAATTCAGACTTCAGAATATTCAGTGAGCCAGCCTCCACCACTCTCTGTGGAAGAGAATTCCACACTGTAACAACCCTCTGAGAGAAAAGGTTTCTCCTCATTTCAGTCTTAAATGGGAGACCCCTTATTTTTAAACTGCCTCTAGTTCTCCTCTCTCTACAATCAACATCCACTTTGTCAAGTCCCCTCTGAATTTTATATGTTTCAATCAGATCCTCTCTCATTCCTCTAAACCCCAATAGATACAGGCCGAACATGTCCAACTTTTCATCATATGACAACCCCCTCATCCCAGGAATCAGTCAAGTAAACCTTCTCCGAACTACTTCTCACACAAGTCCTCTCTGAAGTAAGGAGACCAAAACTGTACACAGTACTCTTGATGTGGTCTCACCAATACCCTGAACAAATGCAGCAAAACATCCCTGCAATAAACAACAATTCATTTACCTTTCTAATCATTTGCTGTGTCCACACACTAACGTTTCCTGATTACAGTACCAGGACACCCAGATCCCTCTGTACCTGCAATCGCTCTCTTTAAATAATCAACTGCTTTTCCATCCTTCCTGTCCAAATGGACAAGTTCACATTATCCAAAAATCTTGTTCCAGCTACCAACTTTTTACCCACTCACTCACTATGTCGCTTTGCAGGCTTGTTATGGTCATTCACATCTCACTTTCCGACCTACCCTTTGTGTTATCAGCAAATTTTGATCCTGTCATCCACGTCATGAAAATAGTTTGTCAATAGTTGAGGCCCCAGCACTGATCCCTGTGGCACTCCACAAGCTACATCTTGCCATCCCAAAAGTTACTCCTTTCTCCCTCCTCTCTGTTTCCCATTAGCTAATCAATCCTCTATCCATGCTAATACAAAGAACCGATGTGGATGGGATGCTAATATGTTATGCCTTATGCTACGAATTCTTATTTTGTGTGGTAAACTTTGATGTGTCAAATGCCTGCTGGAAATCTAAATACACCACATCCACAGGTTCCACTTTATCCACATTGCTTGTAACTTCCTCAAAGAAATCCAATAAATCAATTAAAGGTGATTTCCCTTGCACAAAACCATGTTGACTCTGCCTGATTGTACAGAGATTATCTCTGTGTTCCACCCTCCCAGCCTCCTTAATAACAGAATGAACATGATTCAGTCCTGCATGGGGTTAGCAGCAACAGCAGAATCCAATCCCTGCAGTGACTTGTGAACTTGCTGGTGTCTCAGCAGATTGGCTGACCGAGCAAATCTCTTCCCACATACGGAGCAGGTGAACGATCTCTCTCCTGTGTGAACCTGCTGGTGTCTCAGCAGGTGGGATGACTGAGTGAACCTTTTCCCACACATGGAGCAGGTGAATGATCTCTCCCCAGTGTGAATTTGCTGGTGTCTCAGCAGGTCCTTCGTGCTTTTAAAACTTTTCTCATAGTCAGAACACTTAAAAGGTCTCTGATCAGTGTGGACCAGTTGATGTGCAATGAGCTGGGGTGGCTGAGTGAATCGTTTCCCACATGTGGAGCAAGCGAAGGGTTTCTCCCCAGTGTGAATTCGCTCGTGTATCAGAAGGTGGGGCGAATCAGTGAATCCCTTCCCACACACACAGCAAATAAATGTCTTCTCCCCGGTGTGAACTCGCTGGTGTCTCAGACAGTGGGATGAATGGGTGAATCCCATCCCACACACCGAGCAGGTGAACGGTTTCTCCCCAGTGTGAACTCGCTGGTGTGTCACCAAATCCTGTTTACTTTTAAAGCTCTTCTCACAGTCAGAACACTGAAATGGTCTCTTATCAGAGTGAACTCGCTGGTGTGTTTGCAGCTGGGATAAACGTCCGAATCTCCTCTCACACACGGAGCAGGTGAATGGCTTCTCCCCAGTGTGAGTGCGCTGATGGACTTGTAAATCATTTTTACTTTTAAACCTCTTCTCACAGTCAGAACATTGAAATGGTCTCCGATCAGTGTGAACAAGTTGGTGTGTCAGAAGGTGGGATGACTGAGTGAATCCCTTCCCACACACTGAGCAGGTGAACGGTCTCACCGCCATGTGAGTGCGCTGGTGTCTCAGGAGGTCCTTTGTGCTTTTAAAGCTTTTCTCACAATCAGAACATTGAAACGGTCTCTGATCGGAGTGAACTTGCCGGTGAATCAGGAGGCTTGATAAAGCATGACATCCCCTCCCACATTCGAGGCAGGTGAACGGCCTCTCACCAGTGTGAACACGCCGGTGTGTATAGAGGCTGGATGAGTAAGCAAATCCTTTCCCACACTCAGAGCAGGTGAACGGCCTCTCTCCAGTGTGAATGCGACGATGAATATCCAATTCGGACGGGTAATTGAATCCCCTCCCACAGTCCCCACATTTCAATGGTTTCTCTGTGCTGCCGGTGTCCTCGTGTGACTCCAGGTTGGATGATGAGTTGAAGCCTCGTTTACACAGAATATGAGTCGGGTCACTACTCACTGAGAATGATGTGATTATTTTTCAGACTTGTTCAACCACTTTCCACATTCAGCACATTGGAAACCCTCAGGTGTGTGTGTGTCTCGGTGCTTTTTCAGTCACACTGATGTTTGAAATCTTTGCCCGCAGACAGAATAAACATTTCTCCTTCTGGAGACAAAGGCTGATGATATTCAGTTTCTGATTAATCAAATCACTGAAACAGATCTTGATGTGAAGTTTGGTTTGAGTTTCATATCTGTAAATCTTGCTTCATAATACTCTGCAAAAACAGTTTACAAATACAGGGTACCATCACTGTCAGTCCAGGATAGAAATTCTGAAATTTCTCTGCAACATATTTTCCTCTCTTGTTCCCCGTCCCACACACTCTCCCACCTCCCCTGGGCTGAAATCCAAACCCATCTCAACATCTCCACCATTTCTTTCCTCCACTCCATTTTCTCCCTCCCTCTCCTCTGTCTGGGTTCAGTTATTGATGTGGAAATCTCACTAACTGTCCTGGCTGGAGACAATACACATCTCTTTAACCTGTGCTCAACTCTCCCTCCACTCACATTGTCTGTACCTTTAAGAATTGATTACCTGTAAAGACTCGCATTCCGACCATTATCTTGTAAATTGAGTTTGTGAACAAAACTCCCACTTACCTGACAAAGGAGCAGCGCTTCGAAAGCTGGTGGCTTTTGCTACCAAATAAACCTGTTGGACTTTAACCTGGTGTTGTTAAACTTCTTACTGGGTTTAGTTCTCCAGCTCCTGTCTGCAGACTGACAATAAAACCAATGGGTCTGGGGCCTCCAGCGGGTGTTTGTGAATCCTCCCCGCCCACCTCCCAGGGTTTCCTTCCTTCCCAGAGATCAGAGTCCTCATTGATTTGAGGCCAAAGTGTAACCTCTTATTTATTGTCCCCCTCCCCCATCCTCTGATGTGAACCATCCTCCAGTGGCTGAGCCAGGATGGGGCCGTTAACCTGGGCCTGTTCCCGGGAGGGAGGGAGGGAGAAGCCCCGCAGCTGCAAACCAGGGAGCTGACAATGATTCTGAAGGGTTTGCGGATCCACAAAGTGTTTCCAAATCCTCCCAGCCACCGCCTAACGCTGACTCCGCTTCTCCGGGACAAACAAGCGCCAAGGACAGCAATGACACTGCGCATGCTCCACATCACAATGCCCAGGGGCTGATTGACAGCAGCTCCGGACCAATAGGAAGAGGGGGCGGGGCTGGAGGACCGAGTGGGAGCGGCTGGTCCTCCAACCAATCGGAATGAATGAGGGGCGGGACCTGAAGCATGCGCAGTGCGGGTGAACCAGATAAACCTGTTGGACTTTAACCTGGTGTTGTTTGACTTGTTGCTGTGTTTACCCCAGTCCAACGCCGGCATCTCCACATCAGTGCGGGTAATGGCGACGGCCGGTTTTAGTTTGGAAGCGAGATCAATGAAGGGAAAGGAATGACTGGCAATTGGGAGGTTTTAAAAGTGTGATATCAAGAGTCCAGGGGCAGTATATTCCTGTTAAGATGCAGGGAAAGAATGGTAAATTTAGGGATCTCTGGCAGACAAGGGACATTGAGGCTCTGGTCAGGTAAAAGAAGGAAGCATACATTGGGTTTAGGCAATCGGGGACAAATGAATCACTCTGACTATAAAAAGTGTAAGAAAATACTGAAGAGGGAAATCAGGAGGACAAAAAGAGGGTATGATATGGATCTGGCAGGTAAGATTAAAGAAAATTCCAAGATGTTCTATAGCTATATTAAGAGGAAAAGGGTGGCTAGAGAGAGAATAGATCCCCTGAAAAATCAGTATGGCCATCTGCGTGTGGAGCCACAGGAGATGGGTGAGATTTTTAATGAATACTTCTCTGTGTTTACTGCGGAGAGCACCATGGGTGCGAAAGAAATAAGGGAAACAAGTGGTGATGTGTTGGGCACACGCATGTTACTTGGGAGGAGGTATCTGCAGCCTTATAAAAGCAAATTACTGCGGATGCTGGAATCTGAAACCAAGAGAGAAAATGCTGGAAAATCTCAGCAGGTCTGGCAGCATCTGTAAGGAGAGAAAAGAGCTGATGTTTTTTGTCTAGATGACCCTTTGTCAAAGCTCTGAAACATCAGTTCTTTTCTCTCCATACAGATGCTGCCAGACCTGCTGAGAATGGGGAGAGAGTGTGTGGGATGGAGATTTACAGCTTTTGGGGAATGAGAGAGGAAAGAATGTTCCATAGAAATTGTCTGTTCTGAATTTCTATCCTGTACTGACACTGATGACTTTTGTAAACTCATTTTACAGGATATTGAAAGAGGAATCACAGGCTGAAATCTCAAACGTCACGTCTCGATCTGACAGAGTCTTATTCCTTGGGACCTCAATATCATCGGACTTTGAACCTAGAAGGAGAAATGATTGTCCAGTCTGTCGATTTGAAAAGATTTGAAATGTCAGTGTGAGTGAAAAAGCATCAACACACTACCACACTCGAGTGAGAGTGTTCCAATGCACTGACTAAAGAGCTTTAACCAGTTACACAGTCTGAATCAATATCACACCATTCACAGCGGGTAGAAACTGTAATCTTGTTCTGTGTGTGGACGAAGTTTCAACTAATTGTCCACCCAAGAGAGAGGTAAGGACACCTGCACCATGGAGAAACCATGGAAATGTGTGGACTGTGGGAAGGGATGCAGAACCCCATCTCAGCTGGAAGCTCATCGGCGCAACCACACTGGGGAGAGGCCGTTCATCTGCTCTCAGTGTGGGGAGGGATTCACTCGGTCAACCAACCTGCAGTCACACCAGCGAGTTCACACTGGGGAGAGACCATTCACCTGCTCTCAGTGTGGGCAGGGATTCATTCAGTTCTGCAGCCTGCAGACACACCAGCGAGTTCACACTGGAGAGAGGCCATTCACCTGCTCTCAGTGTGGGAAGGGATTCACTCGGTCATCCCACCTGCAGAGACACCAGCGAGTTCACACTGGGGAGAGTCCATTCACCTGCTCTCAGTGTGGGAAGGGATTCACTCAGCCATCCCACCTGCAGAGACACCAACGCATTCACACTGGGGAGAGGCCGTTCACCTGCTCTCAGTGTGGGAAGGGATTCACTCAGTCATCCAACCTGCGGACACACGAACGAGTTCACACTGGGGAGAGACCGTTCACCTGCTCTCAGTGTGGGCAAGAATTCACTCAGTTATGCACCCTGCAGACACACCAGCTAGTTCACACTGGGGAGAGGCCATTCACCTGTTCTCAGTGTGGGAAGGGATTCACTCGGTCATCCACCCTGCGGACGCACCAGCGAGTTCACACTGGGGAGAGTCCGTTCACCTGCTCTCAGTGTGGGAAGGGTTTCAGCGTTTCATCCCAGCTGCTGAGACATCAACAGGTTCACGAGTGATGACAGTGGTTGGATTCTGCTGTTATTGTTTCTGCTCTCAATTACATCCAGGATTGCATTTTGTTCATTCTCACAGTTGGTCAATGGGAAGGGTCAGAGGGTTTCTTTGTGCTGGACTGGCTGGTCTCAGCCTCCAGTGGGCTGATGCTCTTTGAGTCTTTTTGTGAATACCTGATTTCAAATGTCACAAGGATCACAGAGTGACAGGGTGTTAGGAAGTTTAGAGATATTTAGTCAGAAGAAAACAGAGGTTCGCAGTGCAAAGGTACATTTCTGAATGGAGGGCTGTGACAAGTGACATTCCTCAGGGATCAGTGCTGGGACTTTTGCTGTTTGTAATATATGTAAATGATTTGGAGGAAAATGTAACTGGTTTGATTGGTAAGTTTGTGGACGACACAAAGGTTGGTGGATTTGCGGATAGCGATGGGGACCGGCAGAGGATACAGCAGGATAGAGATCAGTTGGAGACTTGGGCGGAGAGATGGCAGATGAAGTTTAATCCGGAAAAATGTGAGGTAATGCATTTTGGAAGGTCGAATACAGATGGGAAATATACAGTAAATGGCAGAACCCTGAAGAGTATTCATAGGCAGAGGCATCTGGGTGTGCAGGTACACAGGTCATTGAAAGTGGCAATGCAGGTGGAGAAGATAATCAAGAAGGCATATGGCATGCTTGCCTTCATCGGCCGGGGCATTGAGTTTAAAAATTGGCAAGTCTTGTTGCAGCTTTATGGAACCTTAGTTAGACCGCACTTGGAATCTAGCGTTCAATTCTGGTCACCACACTACCAGAAGGACGTGGAGGCTTTGGAGAGGGTACGGAAAATATTTATCAGGATGTTGCCCGGTGTGGAGGGCATTAGCTATCAGGAGAGGTTGGAGAAACTTGGTTTGTTCTCACTGGAACGACGGAGGTTGAGGAGGGCGACCTGATAGAAGTCTACAAAATTATGAGGGGCATGGACAGAGTGGATAGTCAGAAGCTTTTTCCCAGGGTGGAAGAGTCAATTACTCGGGGCATGGGTTTAAGGTGCGAGGGGAACTCCACCAGGCTCGTAAGGCACGATCTGCCCTTGACAAAGCCATGCTGAGTATTCTTGAGCATACTAAACCTCTCTAAATGCTCATATATCCTGTCCCTCAGGATCTTCTCCATCAGTTTACCAACCACTGAGGTTAGACTCACTGGTCGGTAATTACCTGGGCTATCCCTATTCCCCTTCTTGAAAATAGGACTAAAACCTCTCAAAAGTTTGAATATCACTATTAAATCTTTCCTTAACCTTTCTTGCTCTATAGAGTGCAATTCCAGCTTCTCTAATCTCTCCATATGGATTATCCATCCTGAGGTCCCTAGTATCACAGATGCCCATCTTCAGCCAATTCGATTCACTTCAAGGGATATCAATCACCAGCTGAAGGCAATGGATAAGGAAAAATCCAAACTGGCCAACTGCCCTCCAATGTCTCTCGTCTCGATCATCAGCAAAATGATGGAAGATGTTGTTGCCAACGGTGCGATCAAGCAGCATTTATAGCAACAACCTGCTCACTGATGCTCATTTTGGGTTCCACCGAGGACCACTCACCTCCTGCCTCATTTACAGCCTTTGTCCAAACATGGACAAAAGAGTTGAACTGGGTGATGTTGGAGTGATTGCCATTGACATCAAGACAGCATTTGACTGTGCGTGGCATCAAGCAACCCGATTAACATTGAAGTCAATGGGAATCAGGGGGAAACTCTCCACCGGCGAGAGCCACATCCCGCACAGAGGAGGGTGATCGCGGTTGTTGGAGGCCAATCATCTCAGCCCTAGGGTAGTGTCCTCGGCCCATCCATCCTCAGTTGCTCCACCAATGACCCTCCCCCCATCATAAAGTCGAAAGCGGAGCTGTTCATTGATAATTACAGTCCTCATGGCTGAGAATGATACCAGGGATGAGGAATTTTTTTATTCTTTCAGGGGATGTGAATGTGGCGGCAAGGCCAACATTCATTGTGCATCACTAATTGCCCTTGTGAAGAAAGTGAGCCAATTTCCTGAATCACGGCAATGCATCTGGTGTAGGTATACCCACAACGCTGTTAGGGAGTTCCAGGAATTTGATGCAGTGACAGAGAAGGAATGGTGATTGATTTTCAAGTCAGAATGGTATGTGATGTGGAGTACAATTTGCAGATGGTGGCATTCCCAAACGCTGGCTGCACTTGTTTTTCAAGTGGTAGAAGTTAGGGTTTGGAACATGCTGTGAAAACAGCCTTGGTGATTTCTTGCAGTGCATCTAATATGTGGGATACACTGCCACCACTGTGGGCTAATGGTGGAGAGTGAATGTTTAAGGTGGTATTTGAGATGCTGATCAGGCGAGCTACTTTGTCCTGGATAGGATCTACAAAATTGTTGCAGATACACTCATCCAGGTAGGGAATATTCCACCTTACTCCCGATTTATACCTTGTGAATCATGGCAAGCCTTTGGGGAGTCATTAAGTGAGTAACCTGCCACAAAACTCCCAACCTCTGATCTGCTCCTGTAACCACAGTATTTAAATGACTGGTCAATGGTAACCCCAAAGTTATTGCTGGTGGGACATTCACTGATGGTAATGCCATTGAATATCAAGGGAAGATGGTTAGATTTTCTTGCTGGAAATAGATATTTCCTGATAATTATGTGGTATCAGTATGAATTGACAATCAGCTCCAACCTGAATATTGTCCTGGTCCTGCGCTGCATGCGGGCAGCTTCAGTATTCAGAGTTGTGAATGGTAATATACACTGCAATCATCAGTGAACATCCCCGTTTCCCACCCTACGGTGGGGAGACGGTAATTAATGAAGCCGCTGAAAATGATTAGGCCCAGGAGACATGAGGAACAACAAAATATATTTATATAGCGCCTTAAAGTAATAAAACATCCAGGGAGCATTGTAAAATAAAGTATGATATTGAGCCACAAAGAAGATATTAGGTTAGATGACCAAAGGTTTGGTCAAAGTGATAGATTTTAAGGGGTGTGTTAAAGGTGTAAAGCGAGGTGGAGAGTTGGAGACGTGTAGGGATGGTATTCCAGAGGTTGGAGCCTAAGCAACTGAAGGTAGAGCTTGCAATGGTGAAGCAAGGTCAGGGACAAACTAAAGACCAGAATTAGAGCAGTGTAATATATTGAGGGTTGTGAGGCTTATAGGAGATTATAGATATTGGGACAGGCAAGGTCATGGAGTGATTTGAAACCAAGGATGAGAATTTTAATATTAAGTTGTTGCTTTACTGGGTGGATCATCGTGCACGAGGGTGATAGTGGAATAACACTTAATGTGAGTTTAAACATGGCCAGCAGAGTTTTAGATGAACCCTGCAGTGACCCTTGCAGTGATGACTGACCTCCAACAACCACAGCCATTCTCGTCTGTCCCTGGTATATCCCCAACCGGTGGAGAGTTCCCCCCTGAATCCCACTGCCTCCAACCCTGTGGTCCCTTTCTGCCACACTCAGTCAAATGATGTCTTGATGGATTTTCTTTGTTCTTCATTCTGTTTGGAACCCCCCAATGTCCATCCAATTTCCTTTGTAATTGTTTATTGTCTCCACTTCCTCCACCCTCGTAGGCCGCGAGTTCCAGGTCATTACCATTCGCTGCATCAGAATATTCTTCCTAACATCTCCCCCCCCCCACTCCTCCCCTTGCATCTCTGACCCAAAACAAGGAATCTGTGCCCCCTCGTCCTTGTCCCATCAGCTAATGGGAACAGCTTTTCTTTGTCCACCTTTCTAAACCTGTCAGAATCTTGTCCACCTCTATCAAATCTCCCCTCAACATCCTTTGCTCCAAGGAGAACAACCCCAGCCTGACATTGACAATAAAGAACAAACCAACAGAATATGTTACTGTCTGGAATCAAATGGGAATGTTTAATTTCTGTTTTAAAGATATTGTGAATATATTGTCCTGGACAATAAAGGAATCAGCTACAACTGAGCAAGAAGAAGACAGTTTCAATGTGGAATTGAGTGGAATATTCTCTCTGGATTTAAACAATGGAGGAACTACAAACATGGAAGAAAATAAATTTCAAAATGTGAACTCTGTACAGACTGTTTTCAAAATAGAACTTGAAAATTCACAAATGAACAGCAATGAAGACTCTCCTTTTGCAGGAGGAACTTTGGACTATAATTATTGTAAAAAGAAAACTTTCAGAAAAGACTGCAAGCAGTAATTTCCATCTTCAGTGGACTGAGATTCCTGGACATGGAACCCAGCAGTGTGCTGTTACCAAGCTGGACTTGTGAATGTGAAGTGGACAATGGAGGGATTATTATGTCTATTGCAGGTTATAAGATAGATCAACAGAGGAAAACAGTGGACTTATGAACAGGAGGAGGCCATTTGGCCCTTCGAGCCTGCTCCACCATTCAATAAGATCATGGCTGTTGTTAAGATATACAGCATGTTATATATTGTAATATTCTAAATGGGATATTATGAAGGTGATACATTTCCATTTCTTCCTGTTTTTGTTACAGAAATCTAATTTCATAATTCCTATGTTTTAGAAATATGAATTAGTTGCAAGAATTGCTTTTAAAAAATGGAAAACCTGGATTGAGAATCTGACAAAAACACCCTCAGGGAATTCGCAGTCACAAAGCATGGCCCATGTTGGTTTAAGAAGTCAAAACTCGAGAGGTAAGAACTGTAAAAGGTCAGCTGGATCTTTTAGCTGGAGACATTGGGACTGACAATTATTGTACTGTTTTTGTTAGGTGAATTCTTCATGAAGACCTCAGGAAAAAGGTTTAGTTTTGAAGCTAAATATCTGTCAGATATTCCACCTGGTCTCTGTTACCATGGGGATATGTGATTCAGGGTGGAGCCTTGGTTAGAATTAGACCATAAGATATAGGAGCAGAATTAGGCTATTCGGCCCATCAAATCTGCTGTGTCATTCGATCATGGCTGATAAATCTCAATCCCATCCTCCTGCCTTTTCCCCGTAACCTTTTGAGTCCTTTCCAATCAATGACCTGGTTCCAGCGGACAGTCTGCAGTTAGCTTGGAAGCCACCACTTGTGGGACCAGGAGCTGTGAACCAGCTGTGGGACTAGAAGCCTAGAGGACCATTAGAAACCAGGGGTGTTTCCAACATTTAAATCCGTCAGCAAGAATGCAGTGAAGCCCATGTTTGGACTGAGGAGTCCACAGTTTGAGAGCTTAAAGGAAAATTGGAGGCTTGTTTCGTGAAACGATAATGGATGGACTCCCATAAACTCTTGGAGCTTGGAGAATACCTGGAGTACTGGGGAGAATTAAAGTGAATTGTGGAGAGCTTTGACATACCTTTGGGATGGTCCTAGGGATGGTTCCTAGGAACAGAAGTGAATGAACCTTCAAGATATTGTTAAGTATAAAGAAACTCTTGGGGTGAGGTAAAAAAATGGAACTAGGTTTATATCATAAATCTTTATTGAGTGTAGTATTCAATTTGTAGTGTTGTCTTTTTAAATTTTATTTAAACATACAATAAAGTTTGTTTTTGTTTAACAATGTGGAATCTTGTGATGTAATTCTTTCAGTTAATCACTGGGTGTTCGAATTTCTCTGCAAACGTTAACAGTCCTGACCGGGATCGCAAAAATTCACACAAACAGTGTTTCAAAACAAATCGAAGAGAAAGATGTTTTTTCTTCTTCAGTCCAAACGTTACACATGAAGAAACCCTCTTCTGGTATCTCCAATAATTTGTTGCTTCGAGCAATTCTTTTCATGGAACAATCAGATAATTGATGATTGAAAATGGAACTAATTGTATCCCTTTAAAGCAGGAGGGCGATTGCCCGGCACAGAGGGGAATTAGGGATTTCTCCCATAGACCAATTGACAGGGATTCTACCCTCCAACCACCTGAAGTGAATTCTTTACATGAATCATCCGTGCCAGTGCAGTTATCAACTTGCAGTTTGGCTGATCAGAAAATGCTTTGTTGCTGATTTTCCTTGTGTTAGGAAGTGACAATGCCAAGGCCAGATCTTGTTTCCTCCTTGATCGGGATGTAACCCGTGTCCACATCGCCACTTCATTCTTCCACTGGTTGTATGGTTCAGTCTCCGAGAGCATCAGCAGGTAATCAGACCCTGACAATTCCCACTGCCTTTCAGTCATTTCTCACAAAAGCTTGAGTGAATCCCCTCCCACACTCGGAGCAGATGAATGGCCTCGGCCCAGTGTGAATGCGTTGGTTTGTCAGCGGGAGGGATGAGTGAGTGAATCCCTTCCCACGCTTTGAGCAGGGGAACAGTCCCTCACCCGTGTGAAATCGCTGGTGGTTCTGCAGGGTAGATGACTGAGTGAATCCCTTTCCACACACACAACAGGTGAATGGTCTCTCCCCATTGTGAACCCGCTGGTGTGTCAGCAGGGCAGACGAATCGCTGAATTTCTTCCCACACTCAGAGCAGGTGAATGGCCTCTCCTGATGTGAAGTCGCTGGTGATTCCTCAGGGTGGATGAATCACGAAATCCCCTTCCAAACTCAGAGCAGGTGAACGGTGTCTCCACAGTGAGGCTGCATCGAAGGGTTTCCAGCTTCGAGGGACAATTGAATCCCTTCCCACAGTCCCTACATTTCCATGGTCTGCGTGTCTTTGTAATCTCCAGGTTCAGATGAAGGTTTGACCCCACAGATAACACGTACATGGTCTCTCTCCTCACTGTGAATCCTTCAATCTTTTCCAGGCTGTGTAACTGGTTAAAGCTCTTTCCACAGTCAGTTCACTGGAATACTCTCACTCAAGTGAATGTGTCTCAGTGATTTTCCAGTCACACTGATGTTTAAACAGTTTGAAGGAAAAGACAAACATTTTCCATTCTAGTTTCAAATGTCGATGGTATTCAGATCCTGAATAATTGTGTGACTCTGTCAGATCCTAACGTCATGTTTGTTGAGATTTGTGTCTGTAAATTCTCCCCTTCTAATAGCCTGTGAAAGAAATTCACAAAAATCATTGCTGTCAGTACAGGATAAAAACTCAGAACAGACAATTCTAGTTTCTGTGGAACATTCTTTCCTCTCATTCTTGAAAATTTGTAAATCTCCATCCCAAACACTCTCCCTCCATTCTCACTTTGCTGGACCTGAAATAGACATTGTCCTGAGAGTGCTGATTCATCCTAATCGACAGATCCATGCTGACTGTTTCATGTACAGGACACATATTCCTGAAATCTTCACACAGGCTTGTGTCCAAGCATATAAAAAATTTGCATATTTAGTGAACTAAAAATGTATGCAATATTCAGAACTCTATTACAAGATTAGAGATACAGATGGGTGCGGAAGAACTTGACATGGGAGCAAGCAATCATGTTCTGGAACTCACTGACGATGAGAGTGGTGGAAGTGGAGACGACCAGTGATTTCAAAATAAAATTGGTCGGGCACTTGAAGGAATTAAACGTACTGGGGAACAGGGATATCGAGGAAAAATGGCACTGAGTGGATTCCCCGACAGAGACTTGGCATGGACTCAAGCTGCTGAATTGATTTATCTTGTGCTCTGCTGACTCTTTAACTGGAAAATATACAGTGTAGTTACAATACTATTCTGGAATTAAACAACATCAACTGTAATACAAATCCATAAATAACATACCTAATATGCACCATATTGTAAGACGTCTCACAACACCAGGTTAAAGTCCAACAGGTTTATTTGGAATCACAAGCTTTCACAGCGCTGCCCCTTCATCACGTGAGAAGGAGCAGCGCTCTGAAAGCTCGTGATTCCAAATAAACCTGTTGGACTTTAACCAGGTGATGTGAGACTTCTTACTGTGCCCACCCCAGTCCAACACCGGCATCTCTACATCATATGCACCATATAACAACACCAGACATATCAATGTTTTTACGATCCTCATGGTCACCTTATAATAAACAAATTCCCACAAATCCCAAGGGAATAAACTGAAAGACAATGTTTTATTTATTAAATTTTTACTTTAAAAAATAATCTAAAATTATCACAACTGAATCATTCATTAAGAAACAGTATTTGAATAGACAGGATAAATTACACTTTAAAAAGCTCAGACAATAAAAACAGGTTCCACAAAATCACAAACATTTTCCCCCTCAGCATATTTAGCTCTAATTCCAGTTCCAGAGAATTTCTCTGTCTCTGTATTTCCCAGGGGACGAAAGAAAGTATTTTCCTCACAGATGTTGGCCAGAGGAGAAAGTTTGAGTCTGTGTGTGAAGCTAAAAACAGAAGCTGAGCTGTTTCAAATCAAACTGCGGGACTTGGAAGAAAATGATGGGAAGAGATTTTGCAATCCTCCCATGCAGCGTACTCCAGACTGTCACCACCCTCTGGGTAAACAGGTTTTCCTCACATTCCCCCGAAACCTCCTGCCCCTCACCTTGAACCTATTTCGCCTTGTGACTGACCCTTCAATGAAGGGGAATAGCTGCTCTTTATCCACTCTGTCCGTGTATCTCATAATCTTGTACACCTCGATCAGGTCGCCCCTCAGTTTTCTCTGCTCCAACGAAAACAAGCCAAGCCTACCCAACCTTGCTTCATAACTTAAATGTTCTATCCCAGGTAGTATCCTGGTAAATATCTTCTGCACCCCCTGCATTGCAATCACATCCTTCCGAGAATGTGGCGACCTGAACTGCACACGGTACTCAAGCTGTGGCCTCACCAAAGTTCTGCACAGTTCCAACATGAGTTCCATGCTTTTGCAACCTATGTCATGATTGACAAAGTGAAGTGTCACGTATGCCCTTTTCACCACCCTACTAACATACCCTTCCTCTTTCAGACATCTGTGGACAAACACGCCAAGTTCCCTTCGTTCCACAGAACACAAACTACCAAACTTGATGGTCACGTTCTTAACGAGGTCAACACGTTGATTATCAGCCTGTAAATCCTTTCGGTATTGCTGATGGCAGGTGATGGGAACGGAACCGATACCTGGTCAACAATACTGCAGAAGTCAATGACAGACCGCTGGAGTACTTTGAAATCACAGAGCGATCAAATGGACATCCATGGTCACCAATGCCCTCTTGGGGCATGGTAACTGGAAGAGGAGGAGGTGGACGACACAAGAGGCTTAGAGAGTGGACTCTATAAATCAATGTCACTCGGCAATCTGGATAACCAGGTTTGCGCAACGTTTCTCAGCAATAAACAAACCTTCTTAAAAATAACGGTGTCCAATGATCCTTATTTGTTAACCAACAAAACCACAGTCTTCCATTATAAGTTAATGTATGTACTTGAAACTTTGATTAAATTAACCCGTCAGCCCTGCTTCGATAGCACCTTCGAAATCCGGAATCTCTTTCATCTCTAAGGAGAAGAGGAACAGATGCACGGGAACACCACATTCTGCGGCACCACTTCAAGCCACACACCATCCTCATTTTGAACCATATCGCCGTTCCTTGCGTCAAAATTCTGGAAATCGTTTTCTGCTTAGGATTACAGGCAGAGGACAACCAATTAGAAAAGTATGGAAGGAGAAATGAAAGAAAGTGAGACATTACGAGTGCGAAATACAAAGCCAACTGATGGGGGGAGGACAGAAAGGAAGAGATTCAGAAATGACACAGAATGCACTGTTCTTTCAATTTATTTATATTTCCCTCGCGTCTGTTTACATAGTTGAATTGTTTGAAAACACGTCTCTCAATAAAAGACCGCTGGAGTCTGCCCATCGACAACCTTGCACTGGCAGACAGTGTCACGTACCCTGAGTCACCGTCAGAGGGCGCAGTCGTCACATGTTTCTCCAAACTTGAAATGACACGGACAATGTCTCTGGTACCATTGGCATACCGTTGCTATTGGCAACAAAGTCCACAGTCTATTTTTTCTGCTCTGTGTCGCCCCCTCTCTCTGGCCTACCTCACGTGTCCTGCATTACTAAATGAGCGGCACGGTGGCACAGTGGTTATCATTGCTGCCTTACAGCGCAAGGAACCCAGATACAATTCCGGCCTTGGATGACTGTCTGTGCGGAGTTTGCACGTTCTCTCCGTGTCTACCTGGGTATTCTCCAGATGCTACGGTTTCCTCCCACAGTCCAAAAATTTGCAGGTTAGGTGCATTGGTCATGCTAAATTGCCCCTTAGTGTTACGGGGATTTTTTCCGAACTGTAGTCATAGACTCGGGGAGAAGGAAGCAGAACCACAACCGACCTCTCCTCATCAATTTTCTCACTTCTCACTTAGCGTTTCCTTCCCAATTGAAAGTAAAGAATATGCTGTTCTCCTGACCGCTGTAACTCAGGCATTGCCATTATTCAAATGATATGAACTCTTTTTTAAAATTATTAATTGGACGTCGGTGACAAGACAATATTTCTGTCCATCACGTTTTGTCCTCGAACCGGGCTGGGATATTTGAGAGTTCGTTATATTGTTGTTATTCTGCAATCACACACATTCCAGGCCTCGCTCGGATGGCATATTTCCTTCCACAAAGTGCATTAGTGAACTAGGTGGATTTGCAGTGAAAGCGTTCCAGCACCATCAATGCGACGAGCTTTCAATATCAATTCATCACATTTAAATATAACCTTGACTTTTCTAAATTTAAATTTTGACCATTTTTCTCCAAAATCGAATTGAAATATAACGATTTGATATGGTGGGATTTGAACTAATTTTCCCAAAGCATTATTCTGGGCCCTTGAACTACTTGTCCAGTGACCCCCATGTTGATAATAATTAATAAGAAAAAGCGCAAGTTCTTAAAGTTGACTCTTCCCAGTACATTATATCAGAATGGGATCACAACCACACAGTGCATCGTGTTGTCTCTGAGTGGACCTTTGAAGAAACGGCAATGTCACAATTAGCTGCACCATGACAATTTCATATCCTAACCCTGCTGATTTCAGACAGTAAGAAGTCTCACAACACTAGGTTAAAGTCCAACAGGTTTATTTGGTAGCAAATACCATAAGCTTTCGGAGCACAGCTCCTTCGTCAGATGGAGTGGATATCTGTTCTCCAACAGTGCATGGCCAGCTTTCAGGACAGCACCCACAGTACACGCTTTACATTATCTCAGGAATAATATACAGGCAACTAGACTTCATTGATTGATTTCTCTGTACCTTCAGTAAAACAAAGAAGATTGCATGGTATTCACAGCCCATCCACCGATAACTCAACATTCGAACATAAAAATTAGACTGCCTGCAAATCTGCTCTAACATTCAGTCAGATTACAGTTCATCTGATTTTCCGTTTAAATCCACTTTTCTGCCTTGATCTTCTTGAACCGTGGCATACATTTTAGTTAAAATGTTGGTTTCACTCAGTTTTAAAATTATTCAGTGGCCCACAGCCTCCACCGTTCTCTGGACTCTCACTGAGTCTCAGGCACTAATGCTTGGATGCTAAGATTAAGAGAATATGCACAGAACATTGATTGGAAATCCACCAAATGTATCAACACTCCTTGCTCCTCCGTTCCAATAACAAAATGAAGGTTTTTTTCTTGACATCCCGTTTCCAAAGCGGAACAATTCGCCCAACAGTGACACCGAATGTAGTACAGGTCGGGGAGCTTCTATTCACTGATAGTCATCTGAGCAATTACCAATCTCAGGGTGCCACTGGCGAGACACGGAACTGAGGCATGAGCCTCTGAGAAATGTCGTCAGATTATTAAGGGTGGGGATTTAGAATGGGTGTCTTCAAATAACCAATTCCGCCTTCACAGAGCGGACAGAAACAATGAAGATGCTCGTCATTTGGATTGTGTGGGGGGCATTTCTAACAGGTATTTCTGGGCATCACGTTAGTTTTCTCATTTCCAAAACTTGGGTGGAATCTTACTGTTGATTACACATCACTCTTTTCTTTATCTATTTGAACATATTTTCCAGGTCTGAGCCATGGAGATTCTGTCACTCAGCCGCTGTCCTCAGATGTTAAGCCAGAAGGAGACGTGGTGACATTAAACTGCAACTATGATACTGCAGAAACCATCTATAATTTATACTGGTACCGACAGCATCCAGACTCCCAGCCCGAGTACATACTGAGAAGGCCCTCGCGGGGTAATGAATATAAAGCAGATTTTGCTAAAATCCGTTTCTCGACTGACTTCCAAATCCCGAAGAAATCCATCAGTTTGACTATCTCGGATCTGCAGTTGTCTGACGCGGCCGTGTATTACTGCGCTTTCAGCCTCACAGTGATGGAAAGCAGCCTGACTCCTGTACAAAAACTGTCTCAGCAAGATAAGTCAGAGCTCCTCGCTGCTGTATAGAACTTCTGGCAGATGCAGCCACAATGAGCAGCGGCGCTGTCAGCCGCTCAAACACAAACCGACAGGAAACCACATTCATCTCGGATCAACTGTCACCCAACTGTTTCCAGGAGAGGCCGAGAAAACAAACTGCAGAACCGTTTTAGGCCGACAAGTCCATCACATAATGAATGTGTCAATTAAATCGTCCCTTCTGCTGCTAATCAACTCTGTATTCCTCTAAAATCAGACCTGGGTGATAAAATCCCAAACATCCGTCAAACCTGGCCGTGAAGCGCCACACACACAGCAGACGGACAGTTCTCCATGTCTGTGTGACGTCCTCTGATCCCGAAGTCCCTATTTGTCCTTTTCCTTCTTTTTCCATGCCTGCTTACCATATTGAACACCACTCGCTCCATCTCCCTTTTCAGTTTCTGGGGGCCTTTGAGGGTGAGCTGTTCATAGCGTTTATTTGATCAATATTGCTACATTCCAGACAGCTTGCACACCCTGAACACATTTCATAAAGTTGTGACTTTGATTTCTCAAACAAATCCGAGCAGCCAATTTCCACATCTCCCTGACTGTCTCCACCTGATACCAGGGTAGCATTAAACTTCTTATCATATCTGGCTTGTTCATCTGTTTGTCGCTGCTCCTTGATTCTGTAAATCAGATGAATATTTGAATACTGTTTGGGAAACATTGTGAAATTCAATTGAATGATCAAAGTCAATGAGTTCTGAAATCTGTTCATTTTTCATAAACTGTTTCGGACGCAACAGCACAGTCTGATCAAAAAAAAACAGAGAACTGGTCTCGGGCCAAAGGCTCCAGAAATCTAAAAGGGGAGATGAGGAAGAGTTGTTTAATGTTACAGAGAGGCATGGAAACAGCTTCAAAACACTAAGTCAACGAAATAGATCAAATAGATTTATAACGGCGAGTTTAATTATGAACGCGAGTTAAAACCAACTAATACAATTCCACAAGTGTCCCTCACCTCTTCTTATGGGGGGTTATATTTTGTTCTTTTCGGAAGATTCCTGTGACTCCCACTGAGTTTAATTCTTGTCCCTATTTATCGGTGTGACAGCGCCATCCTCTGGCCACCAACTGGAACACCCATTCTGGGGAGTTTCGTACTGGATCCGCTCTATGTATCTATGTGTGCTCCATCGCACGGAAATACACAGCAGTATCCGACAGAAGATATAAAGGAACTGTTTTGTTTCCCTTCAGCAAATCTGCAGAGAACTTCGGTTTGGGGACCTTTCTTCACCCCCTAAGCTATATTTCTTCAGCAAATATCTCGGAGCTTCCCCGGAAGACTGCATGTACCAGAGTAGAGTTAGGGTAGTGTAGATTATCAAGTAACGGCAGTCCAGTCCACACTGTCCTTCCCGAATTGTCAATTCGAAATGAACCTGGAACACTGAAGTTTTGCCACTCATTCATGTCACACAAATACAGATTGGCTCAAAAGTCAGGGTTTAAAAATAACCACTGGATGACATGGTTACCATTTAATAATGGACCCGCCGGGCAGCAAGATCATTATAATCAGTAAGGAGCATGGAGAACACATGGTTTCCGTGTATACATCTCGATACAAAGTAACAAAATGCTCTAATTCTGCCGGTGATTCCAATCTAGTGTAAAGGGTAGCCCCTGTTATAGTCTGGTTTTATTTTTTGAGAAACTGAGGGGCATTTCCCTGAGACAGGATTGGCTACTCTGCCGGAACTGATGGATATTCCCCGCCAATAAATGAGAGCTGTGAAGAATCGCATTTTCTGATTCCTTCTGTGTCTTATGCGACTTTCCTCATAACTCTGTCTCATTGCTTCCGTCTCTCTGTTATACCAACCTCTCATTTTTTGTAAACCTCCTTATCGCTATCAAATGACTGGAAATTAATTCAAATAATTCAAAGGGTGACAACAGAGTTTGACAAACTCGACAAACAAAGCTACCCGAAACCACCAGCAGGTGGCGTGACTTACCGTCGTTGCGGAGTTTTCACATTGCTGCCTGAAAATCAATGTGCCCTTTCTATTTGTCTCATTTAATGAATCCGTCATTAGTAGAGACCATGTGAATGGCGGAGTAAATAAGAAGCAGATAGCTAAAGTTAGCGACATACATTTAAAGTCACGTGTGTTCTCTGCTCTTGGATTGTTTGGAAATGGATAATGTTCACCAGATTTAAGCAGTGATCCTTCCTTGTTGATCAGCCCCACTACTCGCCATCAGCAATTACTGAAACGATTCATTCCGCTGCTGTCTGCACCCGGGCAAAGACGGTGAAATCAAAAGTAGCGGAGCAGACCATGGCTGTATTTCGCGTTTTATCGACAGTCATCCAATGGAGCAGCACCACCTTATCCTCACTGCTCACATCCGCACAGCGAAGTGTGTAAACCACCAAGGGAATCCTGCAAATCCATAACATTTGCAGATCGTGCGATGGGCCATTCACCCCATCGTGCGTGCTTGGCTGTCATTAATTGGTACAGTGGCGTCACAGTGGTTAGCACTGCTGCCTCATAATTCCAGGGATCCGGGTTCAGTTCCAGGCTACGTGGAGTTTGCAGATGCTCCCAGTGTCTGTGTGGGGTGCCCCTTTTCCTCCGACAGTTCAAGGATGTGCAGGTTAGATGCGTTTAGCATGCCAACTTGTCAAATCTTTGTGGGTTAGAATAAATAGTCGCGATAAATCTGTGGGGTTACGGTGATGGAGTAGGGGAGAGGACCGGAAAAATATATTCTGTCGGAGAGTCACTGCAGACTCGAAGGTTCTGATGGCCTCCTTTTGCAATGTATGGATTCGAAGACAATTATTGATCTTTTAATCAACTGCATTCCCGAACCTCCACATTCCTTATGCAAACGTAATTGGAGCAGCGCTGGTAAGCTTAGTTCCAGCAATGTAGCTCAAACAGACATGAGAGTTTCTTTATTGAATTTTCAGTCATCTACCTGAATCACTCAAACATTCTGGTTCACTGTGTACCGTTCAGGATACCTGTCACTGAATCAAGTGGTTAGTTGTTTTCCGTCAAACACTTAGTCATCTCGGACCTCTTAATGAGGAAGTATGATCTGTATTGCTGAACGTTCCCCTCCAGTTATTTCTCGGATCTGATCTGCTTTCTTCCCGACTACAAGATACAATAGTAAATCTTCCCTCGTTGGTGCTTTGTCCAGCATTTCGGATTATATAAGCATCTGAAACCAATCGTAGGAAGCTATTCGTTTACCTCCTTTACCGACTTCTTGCATGGAATTAATACGAGACAATATAAATCTCCATTACTATTATTGCATAACTTGTCTGCATATTTCTTCCACTATCTTCCTTCCCGGTGCAGAGGCATGATGAGGGACACAATAAGTTCAGAGATAGGGTTGTCGAGGTGAAGAGCTATAGAGTGACACGAACATGTACAGATTCCGAAAGATACTGAGAAAGAAACTCCTGATATTGAGTTTGATGTAACGGTTAAAATGCACTCAGTGTAAACGTTTCCATCGCATCTTCTGATTCTGATTCGCACGCTATCTCTCAAAGGCAATAAAGAAAGACTTCCATTTATATACCGCCGTTCATGACATCAGGACTTCACAAAGAGCTTTACACCCAAAGAAGTCTTCGAATTTTCATCACTGCCTTAATATAGGAGACGTGGCAGTTAATAGGCGCGCTTCAAACTCCACAAAGAACAAAGTGATAATCAGGTCATCGATTTTAGTGATATAGATTGGAGGGCTGATGGAAAGTGACATCTGTCAGAAAACCTGTCATTCTGTCATCTAAGTTGCCATTTCCGCTCATCGGTCGCACAGATATACATTCAAGTTCTCATTTCAGGTTTTGGCTCATTTAGTTCCACTGTTGAGGTGGAGGGTGGGTGATGCAGGCTTTATAAACCTATTACTAAGGGTCCGAAGCTGTGTTGCTGCTGTGTTCTGTATTCTGATATTATGCATCATTTTCTCTTTTTGACATCGATATTCATTCTTCTCAGTCAGGCCAGTGAGGAAATGGAGGCAGTGTTTCAGGATCCACCGAGTATCAGAGTGAGTTACGGAGACAGTGTGAAGCTAAACTGCAATTATTCGACATCACATACTTCTACTGCTTTCTTCTGGTATATTCAGCACCCAGAGAAACACCCTCAATATCTATTGGAAAAAAGGAGTACTGGAAAAAATGTGACTGCCTTTGGGAAGCGGCTGCTTTATGCTTCTTTAGATAACACAGCAAGAACTGTTCCTTTAAGCATTCACTATGCGCAGTTCTCTGACAGTGCGATGTATTACTGTGTACTGGGACACACAGCGTTACCAGGTCAGTAGAGACCCGTACAAAAAATGTTCCTTCTTTCTAATATGACGTTTTGACTCCACACAAGGTTGTGGATATTTTGCAACTGCCGCAGCAATGTGATGTACATTCTATTAACTACATTCGACAGTTAAATTTGTCTGTATCTGGTTCACTATCTCGTCGGTTGGGCTTTCTCCACCTGCTCAGACTCTTTTCGCAAATCTCTTTATGTGGTTCCCGCATGCCTGACTGTGAGGTTTGTCATTCTCTCTCTCTCGCTCGCTCCCACATTCTCAGTTTTCTTTTCTCACATTCCCGTTTTTATCGCCCCATCAGACGCATTGCACTCGGTCTCATCTCCCGTTGATTTGCAATGGTATTAATTATCTCCGAGTATTATCATCCTCTGGGTTGGCATTGAACAGAAACTGAGCTGGATTATTGTGTGTTTGTGTGCGTGCGCGTGCGCGCGTGTGTGTGTGTGTCTGTTTGTCTGTCTGTGTTTTGTGCGTGTGTGTGTCCCTATTTCTCTTACTATTCTTTCTGTCTATCGTTTTCTATAGTTCTGCCTCTCTATTTTCACTCTGTTGTTCTCTCAGCTGGACTTATGTCGTGCTCAACGGTTTGCAACTGTAACAAAATTAATTTTCTCTTAACCACACCCACTGATCCAATACATTAGTGCCTAACGGTATTAGATTGCAGTTTACTGGATCAATATTTCTGCTCAATTCGGTGACACGATTTCTCAACCAGTTTTTATTTTATATTGTCCCACAAATCTTTCTATTGGCAACATCAATTTCTGATACTATGATCACTATTGCTGAGATTTTCTACTTCACCCACCTCCTTCCACATGGAATACAATCACAGAATCATTGCAGCACATCCAAGCTTTCGGCCCTTCCATTCCAGGCTAGCTCCTTGCAATAACACTTTACCTATATTCACTAGCCGACAGTTCCTAATAACTGTGGAATTTCATTTCATTCAGCTGTTAATGCTATTGCTCTTTGAAAACCATGTGCTCATCGGTCTTTGCCACCAATTAATTTAACTGTAGACTTAAATCTACCATCCTGCCTGCGCCCTGTATCCTTTGACTCCGTTGTAGATCAGAAACATGTCCAATTCAGCATTCGATATTTGGAAGGCCACAAAAAAAAACCTGAGAGAAGAAATTCCTCTAATCTCTGCTAAATTGGAGGCCTCTTAATTTGAAATTGTGCCACGAGTTCTCCTTTCTTCAATCTCCACATCTATGTTGTGAAACACGCTGAGAAAAAGTTATGTTTCCAAATGTTCGTCTCTCATTGATCGATATTCAAGTGTATGCCGGCACTTCTAACTAAACATATTGCCATAATTCAAACATTTGTTCCCTGGAAATAACGTAATGAATCTTCCCCGAACAGCTTCCATGCACGTATAACCCTTCTTAAATCAGGACACGAAAATTGTGTTGAGGTATGATTTCACCAACACTCTGTATAGTCAGAACATTTTGTTTGCCTTCCTAAATATGTACCGTACCTGCAATGCTAACGTGTTGTGATTTATGTACGTATGTACCTCGGTAACGTGCAGTCTGTAGTCTCTCCCAAAATAGTCTTATTTTCTATTCAAACCAGTAATCTGGACAATTTCATTTTTGCCCCATTTGCCTCAGGGACAAATGTCAATGTAACCTAATTTTTGGTGATAAACAATGGTTACTCCCCCGAAGTTCAGTGCGAGCATCACTGTTCTGCACTTTATATGTTCCGTGTTCTTGTCATGTTGATTGAAATTTCTAAATATTTCGAATTGTGTCACAGATTGAGAATTGTATCTTTCAGCTGCAAACGGACAGGTGCAGGCGAGCAGAATTGGTAAATGAGTGAAAGCTGGAATTTAAGGTGATGCATCTTGACAAAAGGCGTTAACGAGGGCTGATATATGTCAATGCATGGAAGGGGTTCCAATGAAGGAGGTGGCTTTGCCCTAGATCATGCCACGTGCCTTCTTTGTTATTCCAAATGTCGTCCTCAGTTGACTGTGTGAATTCGTTTTCTGCTTTGTCCACTATCCAGGAGCGCAACTCCCTCTGCACATTCATTTTGTTTTACTTTTATGCCTTTGTTCCATTCCCTAAAGGATAAATCCTTCAGATTGGCACAAGGGGTTTCAACACGAGGAGCCAGGAAACAAACCAGAACGCAACGACGATTTGTTAAGAACTGGGAAAAATTTAGATTCGGAATAAACTTATTAAAACAAATGAAAATTGGGTAATATAAATTTTTAAAAGGAAATTTATGAGGACAGCTGAAAGAAGGGGGTACTGATAAGTGAATTAACATGCCAGTCAGAAAAGCAAGGGTCCACATATATGATTGAGGGAATACAATCAGGTGTAGAAGAGGTAACTTCAATGTGATCGTTCAGGGAATTGGAACTTATATGCTCTAGATGCTCATACAGTTGTATAATATTGGTTGCTGTTTGGCAATAAGGGGCATGTCAGATTTCAGGAAAAGTTGGTTGTTGGGAAAAAAGGGGTTACTTCATGTTAACGTCCGTATTTATAGCCATTAGTGTAGTTACGTGCACTGTATTGGTATTTTATCGTCATGCTTGTCATGCGCTTTTTAAAAATGTTAATAAATGTTCTTTATTAAATGATCGCAACAAGACTTGACTGTTCCTCCCGGGTTTGCATATCGTACTAAATGGACACCAAATTGAAATATAAACCATTAAGCACCAGTGTTCCAAGTTACACCTCTAGGTTCTGGGATACCCTCGTATTTAACATTAGCAGGGTACGTAACAGATGTGTATTAGAGGCAGACAATGTGTGAGAATTGCGAAGATTAAGAAGCCACTTGGTTGAAACCTTGAAGATCCTGAAGGCTGTGACCGGCTGATTTTCTTCCTGATGGCCTTAATGTGTGGAATGTTTTCTCAAAGAAAGAGTACCTGCATTTCAACTCGTTCAATGATTCATGCAAGGACAAATCACCAAATAATGTTTCTCACTGATTTATTTTAGCACTTCACTTCTGACCTACGAGGTCACTTGACACTTTCACTTTTTGTATCCGGAGGCAGGAATTGCGAGAGGGACGGGATGAAAATTGAATAGTATGGGTATATAGTGTCTGGATTCAGATCATGAGAAGTTCTCAGTGACATGTTTCAACTCCTGTTTGAAGTTGACAGCGTGAATACTCAGAAGCTATTTCTCCATCCAGATAGTGTGAAGGATAAGAGTTTCAGATTAACGAAGAACGACTGGGATGATGAGAAAAAGCTGCGCTCCAATTGTTGATAATTTTGGATTTCACTATGTGATCGCCGTGGTTTTTCAATCGTTGAACATGGTCAGGATTGATGTTGATGCATTTCGGGGCACTGAATGGCTTAAGGGATAAAGGTACAGAGCAGATTTATTGTTTCATGAAAAAGATTGGTCCCAAACATGTTAAATGTCAGTACTGATTGGAGGAGCCGAGTGGCTTCTCTTCTCCCGATTCTTATTTTCTTAAGAGGAAATCTCTAAGGAAGGATGAAGACAGAATGGAAGGGACAGGTTACATTAGCCTGGTGATCAGAAAGCAGCTGCCTTCTTTATATGTGATACAACTTTCTTCAATTGCCACCTCAGTGGAATAAAAGGGAAACTCGTGGTAGTTTTCTTACAGAGCTGCCGAAGACCAATTTCACCTCACAAGTCAAGGCGAAAAATTCTGTGATGAAAATATACATTTCGATTTGTAATTTAAACCAAACCTTTTGGATTTTCTACTTTACTATGCTTACAACGAGACTGCCAATATATTTTGCTGCATGTTTCAATTCTCCTCGGAATTTCCTCTGCGTCACTGCATAAATACACGTGTTAGTGCAACAGCTCAGCAGCTGCAGCATGTTTCCACTTTCTTGGCGAATGAATTTTGGGTCATTGAAATTGGATCCTCCGAAATATGCTTCATTTGTAATTTTCACATAGAGGAAATCCACAACGTATGTCATCCACAACAGAATGAAACTTCCCGAGATGGCGAAGAGTAAAACAACAGATTTCTTCCTGTTCTTCATTTCTGGATCAATCTGATTATCTGCACTGCTGTGAGCCCGGAGTCGACGGCGGGATCTACTGGCCGCCAGGATGTGTCTGACGGTCAGTGCATTAAACAACAAAATCAGAAGGAATGGCAGAATGGGATTTAATATACGTGCAAACCAATCATAGGCTGTCCATGAGAAGGAAGTGTAGAAAGCTGACTTTATATTACAAAACCATGGCACATTGTTCATTATATAGAGCGGTTCATACATAAAATACCAGGGAATGCTTTTTAAACAACTCAGCAAACAGACCATTCCAATCACCACAGCTGCTGTTTTCTCGGTGCAATAGTTTGCTTGTAGTGTCTGGCAGCAAATTGCTACATAACGATCAAAGGTGAAAACGACGGTTAACCAGACAGAACTCTCCGTGGCTGCATAGATTATCACAGTACTCAGAGTACAGGCTGGAGTCAACGACATAAAACTTACTGGAAAATAAATGCCAATAATCCGGTTGAATATCACAGCGGTGACAACGACAAGGAGATCCGTCACTGCCATGGAAACCAGATATCGAGTGATGCATTTGGAGAGACCACACCTTCCTCGGGAGAGGATCACAATCGCCATCAAGTTAACTGAGAGCAAAAGCAAAATTAAAGTTGTAAATTTATTCAACAAATTCCAAGCACACGCATGGGTGCTGCGGGTTTTTTTGTGACACTTTTGCTGGTTTATCTTCGTTATGGAAGACAGCTATTCTTGGCTTTTCAAGGTTAATTATATTTCAAAAAGAGCTACAAGGGCAGACTCCATTTATGTCGCAAATTTAACGCAAAGGGTGTCTCAAGTCGCTTCACAGGAAAGCAACGCAGCAAAATTTGACACCTAATAACATGAGGCGATATTAAGTTAAATGCTGAATAACTTGACAATGAGATACACTTAAGGAAACTATATAATGAGCAGAGTGAGGAAGAATGGCAATGGCAGCAATTGCAATGTTTGGGACCGAAAGGCTGTAGATCTCCGGGTTGCATGTAAAATTCGGCATTCAAGCTTTGGACCATGTAACAGATAAGCAGAATATCCTGTAAATACGCTTGACATATTAGTTACACCTGTGTGGTTAAAATGTATAATGTGATAAGGATTTGGTTTGGCTTGTTAGGATTCCACGGGAATATATTCAGTAAGTATGATGTGTCAAATTAACACAATTTAAGGAGCATCAGATGTGTTTTAATCAGAAATCCCGCTTGCTGGGAAAATACATTTCCAATCTGTTGAGCAATGACACTAATTGTTCCGTAATGAGAAGTGAAAAAAAGGATATATATTGTCTGGAGTTTCGAAGAGTAAAGGCGATCTTGTTGAAACAAACAAACTTCTCGAAAGGCTTGACAGAGTGAATACTGGAAGGTTGTGCCCGCTGATTTTGGAATCATGCCCAAAGATTGTATTGCTGGAAATGTTTTCTCACGTTTCCCCCTGTAGCTGAATGCCCAGGAACTATAGGTTACAAAGATATGAAAAATCTTGCCTCGGTATATGCATGCTGGCAAGAACAGCCACAGAGTATTGAATGTGTCAGAGACTTAATGAGTAAGGCTTACGTTTAAGTAAAATACATATTTCAGTGATGAAAAGACAGGCTACCACTGAGCAATAATGTTTTAGAAGAAACCTGGAAACAATTATGTCATGTTCTTTATTACCATAATGAGCGCTAACTTCATAAATTAATGATGCGTCAAATTAATGATTTAGTACCACGACTTACCTGGAACTCCAATGGCAGCAAGAATTGGATAGTAAATGGCATAAACTACACCAGATATTCGCTCGTGCATTCTGTATGAGAAAAGATGACAGTTAAACACAAAGATTCTCTGTTACAAAGTCACAGGCACCCACATTAATACTGTTGGAAATCTACAGGGACGCAATTAATTTCCAATATTATTTACACTTACTTGAACAAACAGATTCAGCACTCATTTTCCATGTTCATTCTGGGAGGGGTTAGCATATTGCGATATTCCAGGGAGGGGACGATCTAGTCTTTATGTCTCCTGCCGCCTGGGTAATTTTGAGTTGAATTACTTAATACTTGGGCAAAAGTAACGGATGCTTATCATGTGAAATGTTCATTATAATGATACAGCTAAAAAATATTACAGCCACGAGGCAGCAGGCAGCATAGCTCAGTGACATTAGAACAGATGAAAATCGGAATGATAGTAAGATTTAAAAAACTACTGAAGCTGGAATCTGGAACAAAAACAGAAAATGCTGAAAAATCCCAGCAGGTCTGACAGCATCTGTGGAGCGAAGCGGTCTGACAAAGGGTCATTCAGACTCGAAACGTTGGTTCTATTTTCTCTCTGCAGATGCTGTCAGACCTGCTGAGATTTTCCAGCATTTTCTGTTTTTGTATCGATAGTGACCACAATTCGGTTACGTTCACCTTAGTGATGGAAAGGGATAGGCATGAACCTCGGGCCAGTGGTTTTAGCTGGGGGAAGGGTAATTATGAGGCTATTAGGAGAGAATTAGGAAACATAGGTTGGACTAGGAGATTACAGGGACTGGGAACGTCCGACATGTGGAGTTTTTTCAAGGAGCAGCTACTGCGAGTCTGTGATAGGTATGTCCCTGTCAGGCAAGGAGGAATTGGTAGGGCTAGGGAACCGTGGTGCACCAAAAAAGTTTCTTTGTTGGTTAAAAAGAAAAAGGAGGCTTATGTTCGGATGAGACGTGAGCACTCGGGTAGTGCACTAGAAAGCTTTAGATTGGCTAAGAGGGAGTTGAAGAGCGAGCTTAGAAGGGCTAAAAGGGGACATGAGAAGACTTTGGCGGATAGGGTTAAAGAGAATCCTAAGGCGTTCTATAGGTATGTCAAGAACAGAAGGTTGGTTAGGGCAAGTTTAGGGCCAGTTATAGATGGCAGAGGGAAGTTATGTGTGGAACCGGAGGAGATTGGTGAAGCATTGAACCAATATTTCTCTTCGGTGTTCACGCAAGGGGACATGAATATAGCTGAGGAGGACACTGGGTTGCAAGGGAGTAGAATAGACAGTATTACAGTTGATAAGGAGGATGTGCAGGATATTCTGGAGGGTCTGAAAATAGATAAATCCCCTGGTCCGGATGGGATTTATCCAAGGATTCTCTGGGAGGCAAGAGAAGTGATTGCAGAGCCTCTGGCTCTGATCTTCAGGTCGTCGTTGGCCTCTGGTATAGTACCAGAAGATTGGAGGTTAGCGAATGTTGTCCCATTGTTTAAGAAGGGGAACAGAGACTTCCCCGGGA
Source organism: Mustelus asterias (assembly GCF_964213995.1). Lineage (NCBI taxonomy): Eukaryota > Metazoa > Chordata > Chondrichthyes > Carcharhiniformes > Triakidae > Mustelus > Mustelus asterias. The sequence goes on from NW_027590185.1 coordinate 370,903, forward strand.
ATTATAGACCGGTGAGTCTCACTTCTGTTGTCGGCAAGATGTTGGAAAAAATTATAAGGGATAGGATTTATAGTTATTTGGAGAGTAATGAATTGATAGGTGATAGTCAGCATGGTTTTGTGGCAGGTAGGTCGTGCCTTACTAACCTTATTGAGTTTTTTGAGAAAGTGACCAAGGAGGTGGATGGGGGCAAGGCAGTGGACGTGGTATATATGGATTTTAGTAAGGCGTTTGATAAGGTTCACCATGGTAGGCTTCTGCAGAAAATGCAGATGTATGGGATTGGGGGTGATCTAGGAAATTGGATCAGGAATTGGCTAGCGGATAGGAAACAGAGGGTGGTGGTTGATAGTAAATATTCATCATGGAGTGCGGTTACAAGTGGTGTACCTCAGGGATCTGTTTTGGGGCCACTGCTGTTTGTAATATTTATTAATGATCTGGATGAGGGTATAGTTGGGTGGATTAGCAAATTTGCTGATGACACCAAAGTCGGTGGTGTGGTAGACAGTGAGGAAGGGTGTCGTAGTTTGCAGGAAGACTTAGACAGGTTGCAAAGTTGGGCCGAGAGGTGGCGGATGGAGTTTAATGCAGAGAAGTGTGAGGTAATTCACTTTGGTAGGAATAACAGATGTGTTGAGTATAGGGCTAACGGGAGGACTTTGAATAGTGTGGAGGAGCAGAGGGATCTAGGTGTATGTGTGCATAGATCCCTGAAAGTTGGGAATCAAGTAGATAAGGTTGTTAAGAAGGCATATGGTGTCTTGGCGTTTATTGGTAGGGGGATTGAATTTAGGAGTCGTAGCGTTATGTTGCAACTGTACACAACTCTGGTGCGGCCGCACTTGGAGTACTGTGTGCAGTTCTGGTCCCCACATTACAGGAAGGATGTGGAGGCTTTGGAGAGGGTGCAGAGGAGGTTTACCAGGATGTTGCCTGGTATGGAGGGGAGATCCTATGAGGAGAGGCTGAGGGATTTGGGATTGTTTTCGCTGGAAAGGCGGCGGCTAAGAGGGGATCTTATTGAAACATATAAGATGATTAGAGGTTTAGATAGGGTGGATAGTGATAGCCTTTTTCCTCTGATGGAGAAATCCAGCACGAGGGGGCATGGCTTTAAATTGAGGGGGGGTAGTTATAGAACCGATGTCAGGGGTAGGTTCTTTACCCAGAGGGTGGTGAGGGATTGGAATGCCCTGCCAGCATCAGTAGTAAATGCGCCTAGTTTGGGGGCGTTTAAGAGATCCGTAGATAGGTTCATGGACGAAAAGAAATTGGTTTAGGTTGGAGGGTCACAGTTTTTTTTTTTATTTAACTGGTCGGTGCAACATCGTGGGCCGAAGGGCCTGTTCTGCGCTGTAATGTTCTATGTTCTATGTTCTATGAATTGACAGTGACAGTCACATGTTATCGAATGGCCTCATAAAACAGAAGTAGGAGTCCCATGCAACATATAAGTTCCTCACAAAATGTAAGTCATTCCCAGACAGTACAAACGATGCCGACCGACCATCACGCCACAATAGCATGCATTCTCACAAACACATTCACACAGCACCGGAAACATCATGAAACTGCCCAATGCCACCACGTGGGAGCTGTCAAAAAATCCGACAGAAGAACATATGGAAATTAATAGATATGTTGATAACAATCCCAGCCCTCTTGACTATTCCAGTCGTTTCTTTCCATGTTTATTTTTCTCTGGACCCCATTTCTATTGTGCTAGCTAGATTCTCCTTGTTTTTTGGTGGTTCTAAAGCTCTGGTTATTTATTTCGTAGTCGTTATGTCATTCATGAATTCACTAGGCTCTCTCTATAATATTGCTTCATCATGGTCCCCTGTTTGATTAGGATACAGGGATAAACAAAATCGAAATCGTCTCTCCCGTCGCGGTATTACGTTACATAATAGCATGCACCCCTCAGAAAGCATTCATTTTGCTTTGCATGTCGATTGTTTGAAATCAGTTTTAATGGACCCTAACATTCATTCCCTCCACCACCAATGCAGCCGTCTGCATTACATACACGATGCACTGCAGGAACTCACCAAGCCTCGTTAAGCGGTACATTTCAAGCACACAACAGCTGAAACCGAGGAGGACACATCGGAACACTATCACTTTCCAGACTTGGAAATGTACTCGATTCCTTCACTGTCCCCTGGAAAATATTCTGGAATTCCCTCCCTAGCAGCGCTGTGGGTTTACGTACACCGCAGCGACTGCAACCTTTCAAGAAGGCGGTTCACCACCACGTTATCAAGGGCAATTAGAGATTGGTAATGTCTACTGGAATAGGCCCGTGAGCCTCACATCTGTCGTGGGTAAGTTGTTGGAAGGTATTTTGAGAGACAGAATCCACAGGAATTTAGAGACGCAATGACTGATTAGGGAGAGTCAGCATGACTTTGTGAGGGGAAAATCATGTCTCATAAATTTGATTGAGTTTTTTGAAGAGGTAACCAAGAAGGTAGATGAGGGCAGTGCAGTCGACGTTGTCTACACGGACTTCAGCAAGGCCTTTCACAAAGTACCGCATGGTCGGTTGTTGCATGAGGTTAAATCTCACGGGATCCAGGGTGAGGTATCTAAATGGATACAAAATTGACTTCTTGATGGAAGCCAGAGGTTGGTTGTAGAGGGTTGTTTTTCAAACTGGAGGCCTGTGACCAGCAGTGTGCCTCAGGGATCAGTGCTGGGTCCACTGTTATTTGTCATTTATATTAATGATTTGGATGAGAATATAGGAGGCATGGTTACTAAGTTTGCAGATGACAGTAAGATTGGTGGCATAGTGGACAGTGAAGAAAGTTATCTTCAATTGCAACGGGATCTTGATTGGGCCACTGGGCTGCCGAATGGCAGATGGAGTTTAATTTAGACAAAGGCGAGGTGATGTATTTTGGTAGTTTGAACCAGGGCAGGACTTACTCAGTTAATGGTAGGGCGTTGGGAAGCGTTACAGAACAAAGTGGACTCAAGTGGAGTCTCAAGTGGTCCACCTGAGACTCCACTTTCAAGTGGAGTCTCAGGTGGACAGAGTGGTGAAAAAGGCATTCGGCATGCTTGGATTCATCGGTCAGAACATTGAATACAGGAGTTGGGACGTCTTGTTGAAGTTGTACAAGACATTGGTGAGGCCACACTTGGAATACTGTGTGCAATTTTAGTAACCCTATTATAGAAAGGATATTATTCAACGAGAAAGAGTGCAGAAAAGATTTACTAGGATGCTACCGCGACTTGATGGATTGAGTTATAAGGAGAGGCTGGATAGACTGGTACTTTTTTCTCTGGAGCCTATGAGGCTGAGGGGTGATCTTATGGAGGTCTTTAAAATAATGAGACCAGCTAGATAGTCAATATCTTTTCCCAGACTTGCAGAGTCTAAAACTAGAGGGCATAGGTTTAAGGTGAGAGGGGACAGACACAAAAGTGTCCAGAGTGGCCTTTTCTTCACACAGAGGGTGGTGAGGTAGTAGTGGAGGCGGGTACAATATTGTCTTTTAAAAAGCATTTAGATAGTTACATGGGTACGATGAGTATAGAGGGATAAGGGCCAAATGCGGGCAATTGGGATTCGCTTAGTGGTTTAAAAAAAAAAGGGCGGCATGGACAAGTTGGGCCGAAGGGCCTGTTTCCATGCTGTAAACCTCTATGACTCTATGACTCTACTGGCATCGCCAGCGAAGCCCACATCCATTGAATCAATAACAATAAATAATCTATTCGAAACCAAGTCGAGCATGCCACCCACAACTGTCGATCACCTGCTGAAATTCTGGATTCTCGCTGCCGGGAGTTTCGACTGAAAATTCACAGCTCAGTTCCCCATTTAAATACTGGAGTTTCATTTTAAACTGTGGGCGTGGCCGAATTCACCGATGTTCGGGTCTGAAAGACTTCAGTGCAGCTCTGAGAGCCAGTCTCCCAGAGCAGTCCAGCTCTGTCGTCTCAGCTCCCTGGCATATAAACCGTCAGCTCCAGACAGCAGAACGATGGGAATCCTTGTTTTCACCCTGTGTGCTTGTTTACCCTGATGAGTACCGATCAAACTAACCCACATTGTGTGGATTGAATATAAAGCTGCCTCGTGTCCATCTCAATTACAGACACTGTCTCGGATTTTAGCCCCTATGTTTGGTTCGGCTCTGATGGTCCATTAAACTCTCTGTGTTTAATTTCCAGGATCTTTCAATCAGCCAGTGACACAGAGCCTGGCAGCGTTGACCAGGAAGGAGTGTCAGTCTCTTACCATCACCTGTGTTTTCTGTGAAGTTCATGATTTAGAAAATGGTCATTTTTTCAGACAAATCCAGACCGGGACGGAGCAGGAGCGGGTCACCAGCGGAGGGAGATTTATTGTATTGGTGAATAAAGCAGAAAAGACATTTTCACTGGAAATTCGGGATGTGAGAGTTGAAGACAGTGCCACCTATTACTGTAACGTTCAGCACTGGTACTACTCACATAGGACACCGCATTCGGAGAGAGTTCGACAAAAACCTCAGGATAATCAAAACAGTAATTCCCAGCAATTCCCATGTTCGGTAACTTGACTTGTCGGTTTGATGTTATTCCCAGTTCAATCTAGTTTAATTTCATTTTAATTTCCACCTATCAGTTATAATTCTTCCAGGTTTTTCGCCATTAATAAGAATCTTGCATCTCTGCTCCTGTTCCTGGGACATTTTACCAGGAACTCAGAGAGTCACAAGGAAAAGTTTGATCCAATGAGGTTTTTTTTAAACAACCAATGTTCATTATGGATTCAAATCCCCTGAATAACCGAGAAACACTGATTGCTCGGTAATGGCTGCTCGGCAGTTTGAGGTGTCAGTCATTCTTGTGCTGGGCTGACTGAGAGCGCTGACACTGTGGGGAGAATGGAGATTGCAGATGGGTCTGGGGCGGTGGTGACTGTCACAGCCGGTAGGTGACTCCTAATCCTATTGTGTTGCAGCCTGTTTAGGTTAGTGTTCACCGTCAGTTTAAATTCGTTATCAGCATCACTTCAATTCTCTGCTTCTAAAGCAGGGTGCTTTCCAGTGGAAGATTTTCAATTGCAGATTTAGACTTGGGAGCAGATTAAGAAACCGAAGAGTCTCACAACTCGAAGAGTCAGGCTATGAGACCAGATTGAAGCAATGTGAGAACCCGAAGGACAGGTATCCCACAGGGAAGGAGGTTCAGCTCACTCGATCTGGACTATTATTGGTTTAAGGAACAGTAAAAAGTCTCACAACGCTAGATTAAAGGCCAACGGGTTTATTTGGAATCACGAGCTTTCGGAGCGCTGCTCCTTTCTCAGGTGAGTGGAGAGTTGGGTTCACAACACGGCATATATAGACAGAAACACAATTGCAAGACAATGGTTGGAATGCAAGTCTTTACAGGTAATCAAGTCTTTACAGGCGCAGAGAACGCGAGTGGAGAGAAGAATAATCACAGGTTAAAGAGGTGCGAATTGTCTCAAGCCAGGACAGATGGTAGGACTTTGCAAGCCCAGGGAAAATGATGGAGGTTACATGTATTGTGACATGAACCTAAGATCCCGGCTGAGGCCGTCCTCAAAGATTCGCATTCCAACCATTACCTTGGAATTGCGTCTATGTGTATATGTGCCGTGTTTGCAAACCCAACTCTCCACTCACCTGAGGAAGTAGCTGCACTCCGAAAGCTCGTGATTCCAAATAAGGCTGTTGGACTTTAACCTGGTGTTGTGCGACTTCTTACCGTGCCCACCCCATTCCAACGCCGGCATCTCCAAATCATGGTTTAAGGAAGGCATCGGTTAATCCTCACAACTGCCTGCACTCTCACTCTCCTAACTGGTTTCAGTGAGCGCCCATTAGGGGAGGCCGTGACCAAGAGGAATTATCACTGGACAATGAATTCAAAAACACAGCTAAAGTTCTGGGAACCCGCCAGGGCAGATGGTGGAATTTCAATTCAATAAACATATCTGGAATTATGAATCTACTGATGACCATGAAACCATTGACGATTGTCAGAAACCCCCATCTGGTTCACTAATGTCCTTCAGGGAAGGAAATCTGCCGTCTTTACCTGTCTGGCCTACATGTGACTGTAGAGTCACACCAATGTGTCTGACTCTCAACTGCCTCTGGGTCACTGGCGACGGGCAGCGTCGACACCCAGTTCTCATCAATGAATAAGAAGCAACTTGTGGACACACCGAACCCTGCTCCCCGCTCCCCGCTGGGAGGAAGCGGAGCCACTGAGCACAGGATTTCTCTCTGCTCCAGGAAATGTCAATGAGCTACCGGGAGAAGCAATCCAAAATTGCAGCGGCAGATCCAATACCTGCAGTGACAGGAAAACAGGAACATGACACAAATAGCTTCAAGAGCTAATTTTATAGTTGTAGGTGACATTTCATGCGCAATCAGTGACTAAAAATAATTACATCCTATCTGATTTTTATTTCCTTCCTCTTAACAATTATTTTGGCAGAATTCCAAAACGTTAGAATTGCATTCTCTTCCACATCTTGATCGCTGATGGTGGACAATTCTGTTTGCATTATGTTTTTTGTCGATTTCAAAAACATGCGATTGTGCTCACTGAAGCACAATGAATCCCTCAAGAATTGGGTTGTGTCGCGGCTGAGGGTGCTGAACCGTTCCAAAGATTTTATTTTTGAGTACTAATGGAATCAATGGATTTGGAAATAGGACGCACAGTTAGCATTAAGGTAGATGAACAGATCAGAACATTCCTGAATTGTACAGTGGGTCCCCAAGGTGGATTGGTCTACCATGTTTCTAAATTTTATGTATCTTATTATCTGCATGAATTTCTTACACTCAGAGAATATAAATAATCAATCATGTGTATGGATATCGAAAGTTTGCAAAAGCTTTGACTTTCGGCTCTCGAAGGCCGGTAAGACATGAAAAACGGCATTGAAACACCGAACATTATGTTGTAGTTTCAAGGAGTTCCATGTGCAGAAACTGGTCCTTCGGTGGGAGAGCTGTTTCTTTCTTTAAATCATTCGTGTGACATGGCGTCGCTGGTTGGCCATCATTTATTGTGCATTCCTGGTCGCCCTTCAAATCAATGGCTGGCTAGGCCATTTTTAAGGGCAGTTGAGAGTCAATCACATTTCTGTGGCACTTTCTAAACATCCGAAATGGTTTCACGGTCAGCAGCAGATACTTAACTTCAGATTTTTAAAATTGAAGTCAAATTCCACCAACTGCCGAGGCAGGATTCGAACCAGGGCCCCAAAAGAACTGGATATTTATATATGAAATATGAAATGTCTATCAGAAGAGATAGACATGTTTAGAATATGTTTAAATCACGGGTAGATAGTTTTCTGATCGATAAGGGAATTAGGGGATATGGGGAGCAGGCGGGTAAGTGGAACTGATTCGCTTCAGATCAGCCATGATCTTGTTGAATGGCTGGGCAGGCTCGAAGGGCCAGATGGCCTACTCCTGCTCCTATTTCTTATGTTCTTATGTTCTTATGATAGAAACATTCGGGTATATTTACACGGAGACACATCAGAATGTGAAACTCGCTCTTTGGAGAAACGGCGTGATGAATTTATGGCACAGCTTGGGAGAGAGGAATAAAAAGACACACAGCTCAGGATGTAAATGGTTATTTCGGGTTCGAGAGGTGAACGGGCGTCCGAGGACAATCTTCGACCAGCTGGACTGAGTGGCCTATTCGTGTTAAGTGGAAAGTGTAGAATGTTAAACTCAGAGACTATTGTGTTCGGAAAGAACAGGGAACAATCAGCCAATGGACTAAAAGGATTGAAATTCTCACATACCCTGAAGGCAGTTCCCAGTGAGTAACAGTAAAACCACTGCGGAAACTGAACAGACTGAACCAACCGACAACTGAGAGAAATTAGGGCAAGTTTTCATGACGGTTAGAAACCGCCATGAACAGACAGAAAACAACTCAGATGTAGAAATAAAATGAAATCAACTTGCAAATATTTCTAATGGAAGTAAAACGGTAGAATTGATGGACGGAAACAGACAAAGAGCCCAACGGCAGACAGGAGTTACCTTGTAGTGTTGAACTGCGGCCAAAGGTCGATTTTTGACCCACAGGTATACATTGTCATTTCGGATTATTAGGTGCGGACGAAAATCTCTATTCTGTGCTGAACCTTGAGATTTACAGGTTCACAAGACTGCCCGATTTTCTTTCGGGCAATCAAATCTAGAGAGCAATTAATTCACTGAAAAGAAGAGTGAACTTTACGATTTAGTTTTCTGGTTCGCACTTCACCAATATATTTATTAGAAGATATTTAATAAAAATAGAATCATACTCCGCAAAAAAAAACACAATTCTGTCAGTAATTTGAAGGTTCTGCCAATGTACCTATTCGCTCTTCTTTGGTCCCCACTGGAATCCTGTCCTGTCCCAGAAGTTTCTCCCGCTCAATTACCGTTTGAAAGTTAATGCTAAGTCTGCTCCCAGCATCAGCCCTTCCGCATGCCATTCAGGTGACTGCAATTCTCTGTGCAAAAAGGTCTGAAGATCTGCCACGCTTGTTTATTTCCAATTCAAATTCACAGAATCCCAACAGGGCAGAAAGAGGTCATTCGGCCTATCGAGTCTGCACCGACCACGTCCCACCCAGTCCCAGGCTCTATTCCCATAACCCCACATATTTGCCTTTCTAATCTCCCTCTGGCACGAGGGTCAATGTCGATCAACGTAATCTGCACATTTTTGGACTGGGGGAGGAAGCCAGAGCACCCGGAGGAAACCCAAACGGTCACGGGGAGAACAGGCAAACAGTGACCCGAGCGTGAAATTGAACCTGGGTCCCTGGCGCTGTGAGGCAACATTGGTAACTGTGTCACTGCGCCGCCCCCAAATTCAATTAAACAAATTGCTGCAACAGCCAGGTATTAACCCGATTGACAAGTTTCCAGGATAAACGGCGACGAAACAAACAATTCATTTTATTTCTACACTGCAGATTCCAGCTCACCTGTGTCACCAAGTTCCCTTCTACAAACATCTGCTGCCGGCGACACGGTTATGTTAAGCTATGAATATTCAGGTCTCTGTCAGGACACAGTACACTGGTACCGTCAGACCCGAGGACAGACTCCGAAGTGCCTGCTTCAGACACACACTTCAGGAGACGAGAATAAAGCAAACGCTGTCGCGGGGAGAATTTCTGCTTCTATCGAATCTTCAGTCAAAATCAGCCGGTTAAAGATCTCCAAACTTCAACTGAGCGACTCCGCTGTTTATTACTGTGAAATGAGTTGGCGCACAGCATAGTGTCACAGAACACGGAGACAGCTGTACAAAAACCTGAACATGGTTCAGAGGAATTCATCAGGCGAATGAGGCTGCGGGAGTTCTTCCACAAACCCCAAGAGGCCAACAGCGAACACAATGAGACAGCTAATGAACCGGAACAGCAGACAGAGAGACCCGCAGTGCAACCGAAGAGGAAAGAGTCGAATTGGACTCCTCCGGAAGGCCGCTGCCCTCGACTTGACATGTATGCCCAAGCCATCAGGAGGTGCGTCAACACCAAATTCATCAGCCGAACTCACAAGACAGCACCGAACATCACCCAAGCACAACGCAACGCCATCCACGCTCTCAAGACCAACCGCAACATTGTCATCAAACCAGCAGACAAAGGAGGGGCCATCGTCATACTGAACAGAACGGATTACTGCAAAGAAGTGCACCGACAACTAAACAACGAGGAACACTACGGAGAGTTACCCACAGATCCGACCAAAGAACACACCCGTCAACTCAACACTCTGATCAAAACCTTTGATCCGGACCTTCAGAGCACCCTCCGTGCTCTCATCCCACGTACTCCACGCGTTGGAGATCTCTACTGCCTCCCAAAAATACACAAGGCAAACACACCCGGCCGTCCCATCGTTTCAGGAAACGGAACCCTGTGCGAGAACCTCTCCGGCTATGTCGAGGGCATCTTGAAACCCATTGTACAAAGAACCCCCAGCTTTTGTCGCGACACTACGGACTTCCTACAGAAACTCAACACACGTGGAGCAGTTGAACCAGGAGCACTCCTCGTCACAATGGATGTCTCGGCACTCCACACCAGCATCCCCCACGATGATGGCATTGCTGCAACGGCCTCAGTACTCAATGCCGTCAACTGCCAGTTTCCAGATGCAATTTTACAACTCATCCGCTTCATCCTGGATCACAATATCTTCACCTTCAACAGCCAGTTCTTCATCCAGACACACGGAACAGCCATGGGGACAAAATTCGCACCTCAATATGCCAACATCTTCATGCACAGGTTCGAACAAGACTTCTTCACCGCACAGGACCTTCAACCGATGCTCTACACTAGATACATCGATGACATTTTCTTCCTTTGGAGCCATGGTGAGCAATCACTGAAACAACTCTATGATGACATCAACAAGTTCCATCCCACCATCAGACTCACCATGGACTACTCTCCGGAATCGGTTGCATTCTTGGACACACGCATCTCCATTAAGGACGGTCACCTCAGCACCTCACTGTACCGCAAGCCCACGGATAACCTCATGATGCTCCACTTCTCCAGCTTCCACCCTAAACACGTAAAAGAAGCCATCCCCTACGGACAAGCCCTCCGTATACACAGGATCTGCTCGGATGAGGAGGATCGCAACAGACACCTCCAGACGCTGAAAGATGCCCTCATAAGAACAGGATATGGCGCTCGACTCATCGATCAACAGTTCCGACGCGCCACAGCGAAAAACCGCACCGACCTCCTCAGAAGACAAACACGGGACACGGTGGACAGAGTACCCTTCCTCGTCCAGTACTTCCCCGGAGCGGAGAAGCTACGGCAACTCCTCCGGAGCCTTCAACATGTCATTGATGAAGACGAACATCTCGCCAAGGCCATCCCCACACCCCCACTTCTTGCCTTCAAACAACCACGCAACCTCAAACAGACCATTGTCCGCAGCAAACTACCCAGCCTTCAGGAGAACAGTGACCACGACACCATACAACCCTGCCACAGCAACCTCTGCAAGACGTGCCGGATCATCAACATGGATGCCATCATCTCATGTGAGAACACCATCTACCAGGTACACGGTACCTACTCGTACAACTCGGCCAACGTTGTCTACCTGATACGCTGCAAGAAAGGATGTCCCAAGGCATGGTACATTGGGGAAACCATGCAGACGCTACGACAACGGATGAATGAACACCGCTCGACAATCACCAGGCAAGACTGTTCTCTTCCTGTGGGGGAGCACTTCAGCAGTCACGGGCATTCAGCCTTGGATCTTCAGGTAAGCGTTCTCCAAGGCGGCCTTCACGACACACGACAGCGCAGAGTCACTGAGCAGAAACTGATAGCCAAGTTCCGCACACATGAGGACGGTCTAAACCGGGATGTTGGATTTATGTCACATTATCAGTAACCCCCACAGCTTGCCTCCTGGACTTGCACAATTTCACAAGCTGTACTGTCTGGAGACAATACACATCTCTTTAACCTGTGTTGAATGCTCCCTCCACCCACATTGTCTGTACATTTAAGACCTGGCTGGCTGTAGAGATTTGCATTCTAATCAGTATTCTGTAATTTGATTTCTGTGTCTGTGCCCTGTTTGAGAACAGAGACCACTCCATCTGACGAAGGAGCATTGCTCCGAAAGCTTATGGTATTTGCTACCAAATAAACCTGTTGGACTTTAACCTGGTGTTGTGAGACTTCTTACGATGATTACAGACACAGTGATTTGGTAGACGGAAAAAGCTTTACAAAAACCTGAACATGGTGATGATTACAGACAGAGTGATTTGGTACACGGAAACAGCTTTCCAGAAACCTGAACATGGTGAGAATTACAGACATTGTGATGAAGAACACGGAGAGAACTGTACAAAGGCCTGAATATGGTGAAGTTTACAGGCACAGTGATTTCGAACACGGAAACAGCTAGACGGAGACCTGAACATTGTGAGGATTACAGACATAGTGATACAGAACACGGAGAGCTGAACAAAAGCCTGAAGATGAATTACAGATTCTTGTAGTCCTCACCATGTCCATGTTTTTGCACAACTCTCTCCTTGTTCTGTATCACTGTGTCTGAAATCCTCACCATGTTCAGGTTTCTGTCCAGCTCTCTCCGTGTTCTGTCTCACTGTGTCTGTAAGCCTCACCATGTTCAAGTTTCTGTACGGCTCTCTCCGTCTTCTGCATCACTGTGTATGTAAGCCTCACCATGTTCAAGTTTCTGTACAGCTCTCTCCGTGTTCTGTCTCACTGTGTCTGTAAGCCTCACCATGTTCAAGTTTCTGTACGGCTCTCTCCCTGTTCTGCATCACTGTGCTGTGTGCCGACTCAGTGCACAGTAATACACAGCGGAGTCGCTCAGTTGCAGCTTGGAGATCATTAACCAACTGATTTTTTCGACTGGGTCGACAAAAGCAGAAATTCTCGCCCCGGCAGCGTTTTCTTTGCTCTCCTCGCCTGATGTGTGTCTCATAAGCAGGTATTTTGGGGTTTGTCCTGGAGACTGACGGTACCAGTACAGTGTGTGTTGACAACGTCCCTGATATTCGCAGTTTAAAGTAATGGTGTCGCCAGCAGCACACGTTTGGAGAGACGAATTCTGTGCCACAGATGAACTGGATTCTGCAGAACCAATAAAATAATGCACAATATTTCTATGATGCCATTACCTGCGTTGCATGTTAGTTTGCCCGGGGAAACATAATCGCGTCAATAGCTGACCATTTTGCCGCAATTGTTTCATTGAAGGGTGTTCGACATGTATTAACTATAATTGAGGAGACGGTGCCATAGTGGTATTGTCACTGGATTAGTTAATCCAGAGATTTAGTAATCCACGGAATGCCCTGGGGACACGGGTACGAACGGTACCACGGCCGATGGTGAAATTTGAATTTCAATTCAATCTTGAATTAATTCCAAAAAAAATGTTGAAGCAATGTCTAATGATGACCATGGAACCATTGCCACTTATCGTTAAAACCACATCTGTTTCTCGAAGGTCCTTTTGGGAAGAAAATCTGCCATTCGTATCTGGTCTGGCCGCCATGTGACTCCAGGTCCACAACAATATGGTTGCCTCTTAAATGCCCTCTAAATGGGCTTCACAAGCCACCCAGTTCAAAGGCAATTAGGAACACCCACATCCCGAGAATGAATTGAACAAATGGCAAAAGAGCGAGGGGCAAATATTTAGATGATTTTTATTTTATCACACAGCGAATTTTGCTCAATTGGATCCTTTGGAGATGTGATTTTGGGAACATATTCAGCACTCATTTTAAAACCGCCAATGGAAGAAATATACAGAATCAGATTAGAATTCCGGTGGTTTTGAAGAGTAGGAAGGTAACAGAGGTAAAGTTCAGTAGCACCTGCAAATAATCGCCACTTGGTCAGAATGATGTCCTTTTCCGGTTTCTCATTTTATGTTTTATATTTAGTGTCTGCTTCTGTGTATATTGGCGATTTACAAACCTGAGGAAATTACATGAAAGTTCACTTTTCTCACTATAACAATTGCTGTCCAGAGTTGATTGACTGAGAGTAACCCTACCTTTTTATATCCTGGGTCACATCAAGATTCAAGCGAAGATGGTCATACTCGCCCAGCGAAACTAATTATGCGAAAATGATATTGCATATCTGTGTCAAAGATCAACCTTTGACTACCGTTTAACTCTTTGCACAGTTTCGTCCATCGATTCTACAATTTATATTATATATTAGAATGATTTTCAGTTAATACCAGTGGATTTCTAAATCTGAGTTGTTCTCTTTGTGCTGCTTGCGATTTCTTGCCACCATGAGAACCTGTCCCATACACTCTCCAATATCAGTTGAGATCAGCATGCTCAGTTTCCCCGATTGACTTGCTCACTGTTACTCACTGTGAAAATTGCCTTTTCAAGGTGCTTGAGATTTTCAATTCATTCCATCCATTGGTTGATTGTTCCCCATGCTTTCTGGGCAGAATCCCCTAAAAAGAGGTCTTTACCTAAAAAGAGGTCTGGGCAGAATCCTCTCTGTATTTTATATTATATAGACTCTACAGAACAGAAGTAGGCCAGTCGGCTCACAGTACGCTTGTCCTTGCACTGCACACGTACCTACGCCCCTGTCACACTCGATCCCTAACGAAACCTTTGTACACTGAGCACTGTGTCCTTCTCCCTCCTCGATTTTTCACGCCGTCAGAAAAATTCCTTACGCCATTTACTGCAACCACTCCATCTGGTAGCGCCCTCCACATGCCTCCTAATTTCTTTTTCTTTTATCTCACTGGCATCATATTAAATGTTTCTTTAATCTGAATCGTTTTCTCCACACGTACATTAATGAACCTATAAATTAATGCTAAAGATTTATATCAACAACAAAAACTGAAAAATGTTGGCAAACCTCAACAGGTCTGACAGCATCTGTGGAGACAGAATAGAGTCAACGTTTCCAGTCGGGATGACCCTTCGTAAGAGCCACAGAGGGAATCAAAGTTGACACTAGGACAGAAGTCATAGCTTCAAAATGTGGACCCGACTCCAGTTTCCTATTATGCTCCCAAATCTAAAACTGCAATTGAAAATCTTCCACAGAAACCCCCCTTCCCCCACGCTGCTATTGTAGTCACAGCGGATTGAAGAGAGGCAGACTACAAGAATGAACTGACGGCGAAAACGAACCAGGACATTCTGCAACACGGGGGGATTTGGAGTCACTTACCAGCTGAGACAGTCACCACCGTCCCAGACCCATCTGTAAATCTCCACTCTCCCCACAGTGTCAGCACTCTCAGTCAGCCCAGTACAAGAATGACTTACACGTCAAACTGATGGGGAAAAAATTACCGAATAGTCAGCGTTTATCAATTATTCAGGGGTTATAGATCAGCAATGAAGTATGATAGTTTTATAATTCCCATTGGAACAAACTGTTCCTTGGGACACTCTGAACTCTTGGCAAAACGGCCCAGGAACGGAGCGGAGATGGACGCTTCGTAGAAATGGAATAAAAAAGTTAAAGAAAGATAACTGAACGGAGGAAATTACAACGAAATTAAACCATGTTGCAACGATAATAACCACAACCCGACAAGCTGTGGTCCGTGTCCTGGAAATTATTGCTTCGCTTGTTCAGAAATACTTAAGTATTTGTTCTCCTCTCTTCCACTGTGGTGTCCCATGTGTGTAGTACCAATGCTGAGCTTTACAGTAATAGGTGGCAGTGTCTTCAATTCTCATGTCCCGAATTTCCAGCGAAAATGTCTTTTCTGCTTCATTCACCGACACAACAAACCTCCCTCCGCTGGAGATCCGCTCCCGCTCTGTCCCAGTTTGGGTTTGTCTGAAGAAATGGCCATTTTCTAAATCGTAAACACCATTGAAAACACAGGTGATGGTGAGAGACTGACACTCCTTCCTGGTCACCGCTGCCGGGCTTTGAGTCACTGACTGACTGAAACATCCTGGAAATTAAACACAGAGAGTTTAATGGAGCATCAGAGCCGAACCGCACAACGGGGCTAAAACCCCAGACAGTGTTTGTAATTGAAATGGACTGGGGCAGCTTTATGTTCAATCCACACAATGTGAGTTAGTTTGATCGGTACTCACGGGGTAAATAGGCACACACGGTGAAAACAAGGAGGATTCCCATCGCTCTGCTGCCTGGAACTGAGGTTTATATGACGGGGAGCTGAGACTGCAGAGCTGGACTGCTCTTGGAGACTGGACCTCAGAGCTGAATTGAAATACTTCAGACCCGAACACTGGTAAGATAGGCCACGCCCATCCTTCAAATTAAGTTCAAGGATTTAAATGGTGAATGCAGCTGTGAACTTTCAGTCAAAACTACCCGGCAGCCAGAACACAGAGACTCATCCCGCTACCCACAGCAGTGTCTGCCATGCTCTACTTGCTCTCGAGTAGATTATTTATTGTTATTAATTCAGGGGATGTGGGCTTGGCTGGCGATGGCAGCAGACATTGCCAATCTCTAATTGCCCTTGATAAGATGCTGGTGAACTGCGTTCTTGAACGGTTGCAGTCCCTGCGGTGTAAGTACACCCTCCGCACGATTCGGGAGGGAATTCCAGAATATTAACCGAGACCGACGGACAGTAAAGGAACGGAGGATATTTCTAAGTCTGGATAGTGGTGGTGTTCGCATGGCCTTCTAAATTGTAGCTGTTTTGTGTCTGAAATGAAGCGCCTAAGGAGGCTTGGTGAGTTCCTGCAGTTCATCGTGTACATGGTACAGAAGGTTGCCACTGTGCATCGTTGGTGGAGCGAGTGAATGCTGGTGAAAGCGGCACCAATCAAACGGGGCTGCTTTGTCCTGAATGCAACGCCCTGTAAATTGGAATCTCAGTGTGCAACTTTAGAACCACCTCCTTTGTCTGAGTAAGAAGGACAGCTTCACTGGAGGCGCATCCGACTAATTGTACTTCCTGTGTTATTCAGAGCAGCTGACTCAGTTTACACTCCTTATTCGCCGGAGTCAAACAGCGGCTGATAGGATCAAATGAGATCAAACCCACAATAGAGATATTAACTGCGAAACAGCGGGATACTTAGGAGGATTCGAACAGTTGGATTCTAGTTCGACTTCCGGAACCCTTCAAAGTCTGTGGGAAATTTAATTTTAAGGGAACAAAAATGTGAAAGAATTTATGGGTTCCCCTTTTGATTCTTGTTCTGAAGCTCGATGAGTCCTTTAGCTTGCAATAGAACGAAGTTTTGTCACATAACTATTGAACGAGGGGTGGGTGTGTAAACAAGGAGTGAACATTGGGGCATTTAAGGGGATAATAGAGGATGGATGGATGAACGGACCGACAGTAGGATGAATGGAGGGACGGACGGATGCGAGTTTTGAATGACCATTCACTTTGATTGAGTGAAATTTACAATAGTTTGCTGCAGTGAAAAATTAGGTAATTGGAGGGAAAGAACATTGGATGTATGTATGGAAGACGCTGAAGGTGTTGGTTCAAATTGCACTTTAAAAACTATATAGAATTCGTGCCTCTATTTATAATGTGCAAATACAAAAACAAAAGGTTTTTTCACAGGTAAACAGGCTTCACTTGAAGTATGTCAATCACGAGAGAAAGAGAGTTAATGTTTCGAGCCCAAATGATCCTTCTACAGAATCTGAACAAAAGTCATATGGACTCCAGATGTTAACTCTGCTTCTGTCTTCACAGATGCTGTAAGAAGTCTCACGTTGTTTGTATCTTAAAGACTTGATTAGCTGTAAGTATTCGCATTCCAACCATTATTCATGTAAATTGAGTCTGTGTCTTTATATGCCCTGTTTGTGAACAGAATTCCCACTCATCTGAAGAAGGGGCTTGGAGCTCCGAAAGCTTGTGTGGCTTTTGCTACCAAATAAACCTGTTGGACTTTAACCTGGTGTTGTTAAACGTCTTACTGCGTTTACCCCAGTCCAATGCCGGCATCTCCACATCATGCCTACCATTCACAGATGCTGCCAGACCGGCTGAGTTTATGCAGAAGATTCTGTTTCCAAATGCTGATTGAAAGGTTAGTTAAAGTAAATTTTATCTCAACTGTTAAGAAATTGCATGAATATTTGAAGGCAATAGATTTTCAGCGCTATGCGGAAAGAACAGACTGCGGGATAAAATAGTAACTCCATCGTCTGTCAATGCGGGCAATATGTACTGAATATTCTCGTTATTTTTTGTAACATTCAATGATTCAATGTCGAGGAGAATGAATGAATTTTGACTGAGGTTCCCCATATCTAAACATGTATTTATTTTCTGGTTACCATTTGAAGGACTGTGTTATTCTGATACTGTGAAGCAAACTGCACCGTCACTATTATGTTTGGAGCAAGAACCTATTCATTGCCCTATTCATTCTCCATAGCCAGTCGCCGCTATGATCTGCTCTAGTACCGACAAAAACCGAGGGAAGAGCCGGTATTTTTAATCAAAAGGAATTCGGAGGGAGAAACAGAGAAAGTTGAGCGTGTGGGAGGCCGATTTTCTTCAACGCTCTGAGTATTGGATCGTTTCTTCAGTTTAACCTTGACAGACATACAGCTGAGTGACATTGGGGTGTATTATTGTGCGCTGATCATTCGCAGTGATACAAACTAACAAACTAACTACGGAAACTATCACTGGAATGCCATATCAGCCGAATGATGGAAGCTCAGTTTGTGAAATCTGAACCTTCACCTCTGGCAGCTGCAGAATCAGACCGAGACCGTTTATTGCTGTGTGAATGTAGTCGAAAATAGAGTTAATCGATGTGAAAAGACATTCTGAATGATTGAGCTCCTGACAAAATAGGGCGAGGGAAAGGCAAGGAAAAATAAACAGGAAGATAGAACGGCAGCGAAAAAAGGGAGTAAAAGGCCGTGAGACACAAAGAGGTAGCGCGCGGGATGCCAGAGAGTTAAAGAAAGACTCTCTGAGAGTTAGGATCAGAAAAATAGAAAATAAGAAAGTAAGAAGAATATATAGAAGTGGGAGAGAGAGAAATAGAGAGATAATAAGAGAGAGCGAGACAGGGCCTTAGACAAAGACAGAGAGGCAAAAATGCAGTCTAATATCATCTTATTCGATTTCTGATGTGTGATTATATTTTATCAGTGGCTCCACTAAATATAATCACACATCAGTGGAATAAGATCAGTGGCCCCAGGAAATAAATCACAGACCTCAGTAAAGACAGTTAACTTACTGGTTTGAGTGGACTCACTGAATGACTGACCACGAGGAAATATTTAATCCTGTCTGTGAAAGAACATCAGCTCACCCAGGACCCGCATTTGAATCTGATTTAAATATCTGGCGGGTATCTTGTGGATTGCGTCATTGCCGGCAAATGATTGCAGGAGGAAGAGATTTTGACCAAATCAATCCTGTGTGGGTTTTTAAACTGCTCCGGGTTTGACATTGTAAAGGGAGAGAGGATCGGGCTCGGCAGCGGCCGTGCAGATATTCAGAGTCTGGATTGTGTTTGGGATAATTTTTGACGGTGAGGACGATTTCAACAGTGTTCCATTCAAATTAAAGTTTTACTTTTTTGTTAATGCCCATCTTGTCTTGTTCCTGAACACATTACAAATCAGAGTGATGGAGATTCAATTCCTCAGTCCATCGCATCAGTGAGCGTGAAAGAAGCTGAAGCCGTGACTATAAAATGTATCTATAGCACTACAGAAGAAAGGTATTATGTATATTGGTACTTGCAGCAAGCAACGAAAGAGCCCCAGTTTGTTGTGTGGAGATGGTCTTGTGATGTTGTGGAATGGAAAGGCTCGGCGTTAGGAAATCGTTTTGCATCAGACCTCTAGCTGTCAGACTCCACCACAAGATTAACCATCATGGACCTGCAACCGACTAACGCCGCCGTTTATTACTGCGCCCTGGGACTCACAGTAATAGAAAACAGTACCTACGCTGTACAAAAACTGTCTTCCGATTGAAACTGCGATTCCTGCCTGGTGAGATTGTCTAAAATCTCGGAAAGGTGCAGTCACAACGAGGCTGTCAGCCACTCAAACACATAGAGGGGAATTCAATTACCCTCTGTTAATTGATACATAGAAACATAGAAACTAGAAGCAGGAGTAGGCAATTCGGCCCTTCAAGCCTGCTCCGCCATTCATATTGATCACAGCTGATCATCAAATCCAATATCCTGGTTACCCCCTTCCTCCCACATCCCTTGATTCCCTTTAGCGCCAAGAGTTATATCTAATTTCATCTTGAAATCAGACAACGTTTTGACCTCAAATACATTCGCTGATAGGGAATTCCACCCATTCACCTCCCCCCGAATGAAGACATTTCTCCTCACTTCAGTTCTAAATAGTTTACCCCTTACCCTCAAATATGACTCCTAATTCTGGAATTCCACACCATTGGGAACATTCTTTCTGAATCTATCCTGTCTCATCCTGTTAGAAGTTTCAAAGTTTCTATGAGATCCCCTCTCACTCTTCTAAACTCCAATGAATATATTCGTAACCGACTTAATCTCTCCTCTTAGAACAGACCTGCCTTCACAGGAATCAGCCTGGTAAACCTTCGCTGTACTCCCTCGATAACAAGGACATCCTTGCTCAGATAAGGGCACCAAAACAGTACTCCAGGTGTGGCCTCGCCAACGCCCGATAGAATTGCAGCAAAACATCCCTATCCCTATACTCAAATCCTGTCGCTATGAAGCCAACATACCATTTGCCTTCTTTACTGCCTGCTGTACCTGCGTGCTTAATTTCAGCTATTAATGCTCAATGTCCAAGGTCTCGTTGAGTATCCAGCTCTTTCAATTTATACCCATTCAAGTAAAAATCTGTCTTCCTATTTTTGCTATCAAAGTGGATAACCTCAAATTGATCCACATTATATTGCATCTGCCATGCACATGCCCGCCCACTCAGCCTGCCCAAATCACACTGAAGCATCTCTGCATCCTCTTCACAGCTCACCCTCCCACCCAACATTTTATCACCTGCAAACAGCAGATCGGGTAGATAATCCCAAAAACTCTTTGTCGCTTACATCGCGCCTGTCGATGCCGGTCACATTCAGAAGCTAACTGTTTTCCATTGCACTACATTGCTTTATGATATACTGTAACATTTCCATGATTGCTGTTCTCCATCTTTTACTCAGTTCTCACCGCTTTACAACGCCCCCTCTCTAACTCCCACACAGGGAGCACAATAACAGCTGAAAATCTCGAGTTTAATGCTGCCATCTTCACGATTTCTTAACAAGCATTTGTCAGAACAAAATGCTCTTGTTTGCAAACAGCCAGATAAATTTCTGTTGAAATCATATATTTCATCAGAATTTTTTCCTGATTGGTATAATTGACATCCTGTGGCTTTCATTGTCCTTTGCTCAAAGAATAGCAACGAGGTCATTGAAAACGCTCTTGTGTAAAAGGTGGATGACGAGAAGGTGGAGGATGAAGCTTGAGCAGGTTAATGAGACAAATGACCTTAAAGCTGTTTGGAATCCAGTCAAATGTTGCACGCTAGGAATTAGGTACAGAAACCCCAATTTGGTTATTTGAAAAGTTAGCGCCCCAGGGCCGGGCCTAAGGCCCAGTCAGGCAATTGGCCTTGTTTGGGCGAATGTTGAGTGGGAAACCGAAAATGATGTGTGCAGGCCCGCAAGTTGCAATATTTATTATTGCTGCCAACCATGACGGACAGAGAAGGACGGCCGAGTCCCTCCAGTCTGCCCACAATAAAAATGACATAAATCTGAAGTGCAGTCACTATTGCAATGGAGGAAAGAGTCGCTATGAACAGAGCAAGATCCCTCGTCACGTGGTCATCTGTTGCAGATTGTCGACTGGCGTTTGAATGTCTTGGAAAATTGCCCTGCTTTAGAGGCTAGTGCGGTGAAATGTTTAGGATCCTCCAGAAAGGCCAGACGGAGCCTCTATTTAGTAGTTTATCTGAGCAATTCACTGCGGAGACGCTCGGACTCCATTACCACTGGCAGTGGAAGTGGCAGCTAGAATGTGCGCTCAGGTCTCTGAAGGGACACCTGAATCCACAGTTTCATGAATAAGAGGCGATTGAATTGAGAAATGTAACAGTTAACACGGAACTGCAGATAGAACTTGAACTGGCGACACCACCTGTGCCAGTTCTGTTTGATGAGGTTTTTGTACAGCGATAGATGACCTCTGTGTCTCTCAACACGCAGAAATAGACAGCGATATCTTGGATTTCTGCTCGAGTAATAGTTAAAGAAAAAATATTTTCTGCATTCGTCTGACTGGCCTCGAATTTTCCCTTGGCAAAACCTGCGTCTCTTCTGTTGCTTCAATCTCGGTACAAAATAAAATGCGGAGCCTGGTCCGTGTGCTCTCTGTAAAGAAAGGGATTTCTGTGACTTGTCGTGTAGCTGCAGTCCATTTTCATTCTGTCTCCTTCAGTAATAGACAATTCAATCTGAGGTTGCGCCACAGAATCTGCTTGAATCAACCCTGAATAAAATATAAGGAAAGTTTAATGCAACACTGATTGCTGAGTCCATTAACATCACAATACTGCCAGCAGATAAGAAGTTATTGTTTTACATACCGAACACCAGCCACAATATAACCAGATGACAAAACCAGAAGAGCCCCATTATTTCTTGGCCAGTGATCTCCTTGAATCGTATGTTTGGAGATATAGATATATTTACTATTGCAATCCTTTAAATTAAGCGACTGTTGTACAGAAAGCTAAAACAGAAGGAGAGGAAGAGTCCCGGGAAATTGTTTACCAATATAAAGTCGCAATGTGATAACTGGGTAGCAGCATGTTAACAAGAGTGCTGACTGGTCAGATACCATCTCTCTAGTTCCTGTTCCACCATCTGATCGCGTCACTGCTCTGGGCGGCACTTGTGTTTGGAATTCAGCCCCGCCCCTTCCCTCCTCACGCTACTTGTTCAGAAAAGAATACATTTGGCCATGTAATCTGTCATTGAACTTTATTATAGATGCAAAGAAATGAAAATGGTGAATGAGAGAAACTGGCAGAGCGGCAACAGTCCTGAAATAGAGGAAAAATGCAGAGCAAACAAGACACAAATGAAAAAGGAAAGGATGAGTTATGCAAACGGAGGAATAAATTATGTGCTGATATTCATAAGGTGCCATATATTTTTGTGTTGTTCTATCTCTTCGCGAGTTATCGGCGATTATAGCAAGGCCACTATTTATTGTCCATCGCGAACTTCACATAAATACGTTGTGCTCTCATCCTGAGTACCACGCCAGTGTGACTGTTGAAGGTGCTTCCACGATGTTATTCTGGAGGCACTTCTAAGATTTTGAACGAGAGACAAAAACAGGAACGGTTGTTTATGCCGGAGTTAGGATTGGATATGATTTATTGAATCACTGGATAAAACGACACAGAAGGAAAGCATTCGGCTAAGTTGTTTGTACTTCTAATCTGCAAGAGCTATTCCTTCAGATCAGATACATATTATTTGTCCTCTACTTTGGTCTTTTTCCAACGTGCTGTTGCTTCTATTTATCACTGCATATGCCTCCACCAGTCTTTCAGGCAGTGTTTTGAAGATCATAAGGCGTGCTTTGAACATAATCATAAATTTCTCCAGCATTTCTATTTACCGATGATCTTTAATCAGTATCTTCTCATTGTCATCCCTGCTGCCCATGTAAATAATTCCTCGTCATATATTAGTTAAAACCCTTTCATTAATTTTGACACTTCATTTTAAATTCACGTGAACCTTCTCTTTTCCAAAGGAACAATTCAGTTTCTCTATTCACTAAGCGGAAGTGATGCCTACAATCCTCGACAACAATTTGTCAGAACAAAACTGTTAGTTTTTTAAATCATCATATAAACGAGGGATTTTATTTTTCGTGGTTGGAAGATGCCTTTGTTGAACTCCCCGGTTTCGTTGTGTTTTAACGAGGTTTTTGCATGGGTCGCAGCCGGTTTGAAGCACCATGATACTCAATCCACAGAAATAGAAGACGCTGTCTTTAGTCTCCATTTGCAAAACTTGACAAAGAGAAAACCTGATATTGAATGAAATATCGAGCATCGAATTTTCCTTTGGAAAACACGGTGTTCTTGCGCCTGGTGTTATCCCGATACAATATAAACTGGAGCGGCTGGTTCGGGTACAGCCCGTGCTAGTAGCAATCCGGATCAACGGAACTGGAGTTCAATTGCACATCAGCTCCCTCAGGTACCTTTAACTTAGGTTGACATTGTGTAACCGAATTCCATTGTATTTTACCTGCAAAATAACATTTAAAACATTAGAAAACCGCTTTGTTGATTACGAGCGTATCTCTCCCTCTTCGAAAATAAGGACAATCAATCGCAATCTAACTATTACAGGAGGCATTTGGATTATGTACCCGAGAGAAAGGAGTACATCTCAATATTTGGATAGTATAGGGGACAGACTGACAATTCACATCAATGAAGGCTTCACATATTCCTTTATACCCATTAAAAAGGAGATGAGGGAAAGTTGAATAGATGTCATTTCTACAGTGCTGCCAATATATTCCAGAATCTAACGTGCAATTCTTTTTGACCACGTGCCCACAGTGAGTTTAGTTTCCTTGAGACACGATCATTCCGTTGATGCTCCGAAACGCTTTTCAGAACAAACAGCAGAAATGCCTCCGTGAAAGATAGAAACAAAAAACACACATGAGCGCTGGTCCGTTTCGATCGAAAGTATCACGCATGTGCGTGCTGAGGGGATGGTCTAGTGTAGTGTTAGTTGACACAGAAAGCAGAGTAATATAAACAGACAAATAATCCAGTGTTTTATAAATAAATGCAAGGTACCTTGCTGCATTAATGAATGCAAACCTTGTGTAATATAAACATAATCAGTGTCCAATACATTTTAACAGGAACGTATTCTAGTAAAGCACTAAATTATATATATATATATATATATATAGAGAGAGAGAGAGAGAGAGTATGTATGTGTGTGTGTGGGTGTGTGTGTATGCTGTAATTGTATTTTTAAAATAATGGATCAGGTATGGGCGTCACTGGTCAGACCTGGATTTATTGTCCATCCCTAGTTGCTCTTGAGAAGGTGGTGTTCCGCTGCCTTCTTGAACCTCTGCTGTCCCCGAGGTGTAGGTACACGCACAGTGCTGTTAGGAATCTGAGGAAGCGTCTGGTATAATTGAAACAAAGACATGGTTTAGTTCTGATTTAATTGACACAGAGACGATGTTTACGGACTGACAATCATTTAGGAATGGAAAAACATATCTTCTTCATTGCAGTAACTACTGATACAGGGTATAGTGTATTCAGGACGCGGACATGTCTACTACAGTAATAACTGCGACAGAGACGGGACTTATATCGACAAGATACACCTTTTTCTAATGTAAGTAGTGCATTGTCTTGTGCTGTAATAAGTGAGCGAGGTCCAAGCGCAATATTAGCAGCTGCCAAGCTAGAAACAGGGCACAGCAATACAGCACGGTAACGACATAAGTTACAGATAAGGAGACATGGTGCAGAAATAATAGACAACTCGGCAAATGACATGTGCAATATCCAATACAACAGAAATGTAGACAAGCTCTGTACTGTCGTAGAAACAGAGGCAGGGCCTAGTCTTTTAAAAACAGATACATATTCTGGTGCACGCATAGCTGAGGCAGGGTTTTACTGAAATATAAACTGAGGTAATTTGCGTGCATTAATAACTGAGGGAGGATGATTGTAATATACACATTTGAACGGCATAACATTAATAGATAGAACACGGCACCCTAGCACAGTGGTTAGCACAGCTGCTTCACAGCTCCAGGGACCTGGGTTCGATTCCCGGCTTGGGTCACGGTCTGTCTGGAGTTTGCACATTCTCCTCGTGTCTGCGTGGGTTTCCTCCGGGTGCTCCGGTTTCCTCCCACAGTCCAAAGATGTGCGGGTTAGATTGATTGGCCATGCTAAAATTGCCCCTTAGTGTCCTAGGATGCGTAGATTAGAGGGATTAGCGGGTAAAATATATAGGGATATGGGGGTAGGGCCTGGGTGGGATTGTGGTCGTTGCAGACTTGATGGGCCGAACGGCCTCTTTCTGTACTGTAGGGTTTCTATGGTTTCTATGCGACCATATAGTGTGATACAAACAGGGTGCGATATGAGCAGAGAGAGAATCTTATGCAGCAGAAATTGGGAATGGCCTTAAGCATTATGAACAATAACTTGTTCTCGTGCACTAAGTAATGCAGGCCTAAGACTAACACAAGGAAAGCAATGAATCAGGTCCCAGTGTAATAAATCTGCAGCATAATTCAGTGCACTTATGTCAAAGAACTGGCCAACTGTAACATTAACAGAGATGTGCTCTATAGAAGCCGATTCTTCTCTAATGCAAACAGGGACACAGTTGAGCTGAGTGCATGGAAAAGGGACGATCTGACTTTACATTATCATGGAGTGATACCATATAGTATAAACAGAAAGTTGTCGAGTGTAATATGAAATCAGGCAATGGCCTCAGGAAACGTGGGCAGGGAGAACGTCCAGTTTAATAATAAATTAGCTAAGACATATAATAAAATGTAAAGATATATTTTGCTGCTTACAACAGACACAAACCCTCAGTTAAGCACAAGGATGATCCAATGAAGTATTACATGAGGCAGGATCTGGTTGTTATCACCAGAAGCCTACTCGTATGCCAAAATAAAGAGGACTTCTTGCAATATCAACAGAAATACATCTGGTGCAAAGTGACTAGAGACATTGCCTGATAGAGCAAAAACTGGGAGAGGACCTCCTTTAAAAATCATTGACATGGGAAAGGTCGACAGTCTGGAAACATAGCTTGAACCAACTGCCACCAGGTGGACGTAGACTGCTATGACACGAGTTTCTCTGACCTCGACTGCTGATGGATGTCTCCGGTAAACGTAGATTTGGCTGAGCACCAATTTCTCTGTTCTCGTTCGCAGCGCAATTCCGACCAAACTCTTTCACCCAGGCCCGAACAACGTAGTGTACAGATGTCAGGACTCCCCTGAACAAGGCCTTGGCCTGCCTCTCCAGTTCAGAATGGAGCCACTCTCAACTGTCGTCCCCAGAACATTACAAGATTTATAAATATAAAGATTTAAATTCAAATTTGGATAAAATAAATTGAAGGATTGGAAAAATAAAAGTACATCTATCTGAAGGGGTTTTTGATATGCGAATTAGCAAAGCAGCAGGGAAACAATTGTTTACATGAGTAACTATGGATTGAAATGAAGAGTTGTACTTAAGATAGCATAACATCAAAAGGAATGGAAACTATAGCCATGGGAGCAGAGTACAGGAGGAGAGGCTTAGCGGCTACAATAGCCACAGCCATCTGTAGGAAGCAGACTCTGCAGAAAGGCAATGTACTGAAATAAGCTGCTGTAAAAAAACTCTAACACAGAAGAACCGCTACGCGGGACTGAAAAAAGTTTTCCCAAACCGAAAAGTAACCTGTGGGTGGTCACTGTAATCTGCATTAAACTCATAGTCATATAATTTCGAATGATGTTCGGGAGAGGGGCAGTTCTCAGAGGTCAGGAAACTGGACAGCTGGGAAAAGGGGTCAACCTCATGAGATACTTTGTGTGTGCAGCCATCATTGAAGTTAACGGTTCTGCTGAAGTGCCTTTTTTGATGTGTGCCTGCTTTAATTTAATAATTATCCATTACTAATTATTTGCAACAAGGCTGGGCCATGTCTCACTCATTTCCTTTTTTATATACGTTATGTCAAATTGAAAATTTCCACAACAAAAAATTGGTGTTCCAAATAATTCTTGTGTACTTTGGGATGCCCTCACATTTAACATCAGAGAGGTTCTTAACAAACACCACAGCATTGGGTGCCTTTACAGGTTAAATTGAATCGAGGAGTTAGCTGCCCCATAATGTTCCGAGAGATCAATTTTCTTTCTCAGGAGGTCAACCTTCCGGCCTCAGAATTTCTATTTACCGAAAATAACCCTATCCACCACTCTCGTAGGCAAAGTGTTCTGGGTGCTTAGTACTCACTGCGGAAAAATGTTCCTCCTCCATCGTCCTCACCCCCTCTGTCCATTGCCCATAACCTTAAAAATATGTTCCCTTCCATACCCCTACCCTATCTTCCGTTAGCACCACCAGCTAATGGGAACATCTTTCCTTTATCTACCTGAGCGAAACCTGGCCTAATTTCATCCACCTCGATTACATCTCTCCTCAATCTCCTCCGCTCCCTTGGAGAACACCTACAGCATCATCACCTTCTGGCTAATTTGTGAACGTTTCAAAACGAAACTTATTCAAAGATATTTCTCCATGGGGTTTAACTAGAATTGGTCAACTTTTGAAAAACTGGTATCGAACTGAAATATCTTGTGAACTTCTTAGCACTAAACAGACTTAAATAAATTCTTCCCTCGTATTTGACAAGTGTTGGTCAACTTTTTCGAAACTCGTTTCAGCATTTTCCAAAGTAACTTTTCCATACCATCATCCAGGCGGCTCCAACTTTTTAAAAAATAGCTTAAACTTATCAAAATGTTTTCCAAACAATATAGCAAAAGTTCGTTAAAAAAAGCTCGTTTTAAACATATTTAAGGCTCATCTTTCAGTAGAATTTAACTTTAAATACACGGTTTATGTTGAAAAACTAAGATAAATCTCTCCAGAGAAATTTATCTGAGTTGGTCTAAAGTTATTAAAGACAGTCATCAAAAGTAACATGGAATTTGTAAACTTCTTTTAAAAGTTGCACCGAACAAGTCAGAAATCGAACTTGGAACCATCTACCCCATAGTCAGACACTTCATCCATTGCGCCACTGGCCCATATGCAAATGTATGGCAGTTGTTCCATATTGGCTCGACGCTTCGGAATAGGGCAGAAGCTTTGTCAAAATTATTTGTTTACTTATGAGGATAGGTTCCATCATTGTGATTTTCTTTATTCATTTGTAGTCATCCCTAATTGCCCTTGAATTGAATTGCTGAGTTAATCTGCCATGTTGCAATTAAAGACAATAATTCTGTCCAACCACTAACCACTCCCCTCACTGGATCAATAATCGAATATTACTTGAGGTGGAGATGTCCGGCGTTGGACTGGGGTGGGCAAAGTAAGAAGTCTCACATCAGGTTAAAGTCCATCACGTTTATTCGGAATTTCGAGCTTTCGGAGTGCTGCTCCTTCATCAGGTGAGTGATTCCAAATAAACCCTTTGGACTTTAAGCTGGTGTGAGACTTCTTACTGAATTTTACTTGAAAAGAATATTTTACAAGCATATGACACTGGCTGTTACATATGCCTCAAGATGCATTCGGAAAAAAGAATAGAAGTGCTGAAAATCCACTACAAACTGAGCACGAAAAGAGATGCTCATATTGTTGCTCAGCACACATTTTATCAGTTCGTGCAGTGGCTACAAGAGCAGGTCAGAGGCTGGGAATCTTGCGGTGAGGAATTCACCTCCTGAGTCCCTAAAACCTGGCCACCATTTACAAGGCACAAGTCAAGAATGTGATGGAATATTTTCCACTTGTCTGGATGATGCATGAACTCACCAAATGCACCTTAGAGAGCAGCTTCCAAACCCAAGACCACTATCACCTGGAAGCTCCCCTCCAGGCCAATCACCACACTGTCTTGGAAATACATCGCTGTTCCTTCACTGTCACTGGGACAACGTCCTGGAATAACGAAGCCCTCCCACCCCACCCCCAACAGCTCTATGGATGTGCCTAAACCAATAGACTGCAGCGGTTCAAGAAGGCAGCTCACCAACACCTTCTCAAGAGCAATTACTGATGGGTAATATTGCTGACACAACCAGCTACACCCACATCTCGTTGTTGAATAAAAAGAAACATCCAGCCGGATCCCTGAAAGGGCAATCATGGTGTCCCTTGAACAGGTGAATGGTGATAAAATGAATGTCTCCTTACAAGTCAAATCTTTTGAAAATATTTTTCTAGCGAGTGTGTTGTGCTGACGGATTCCCTGCAGTTTGTACTTAGATTCTCAAACCAAACCACATGTGAACGCATCTCGAAGTCTCTATCGGAAAGAAATGAACAAAACCTGCGGATTGGGCAATAGAAATCAACATTACGTGGCTCGCCCTAGACCAACGAGCGTGCCCTTCCGGTGCATTAACCAAAATATAACTAATTTGTTTGTATCCAAAGCAGCGCAGACATTTCTGATAAAAGCCATCAGTGTTGGAAAAAATCAGCACGTCAGCATTTGAGGACTGAATGCACAGTGGTATTGTCACTGGACTAATAATGCAGAGACACAGGGTAACGTCCTGGGGAACTGCTTTAGAATCCCACTCTGGCATTCATATCAGAGTTATGCATTGATGATGGTTTTGGGTGACATGTTCCCCCTGCGCTGCGTGGGTTTCGTCCTGTTGCTCCGGTTTCCTCCCACACTCCAAAGATGTGTCTGTTAGGAGCATTGGCCACGCTAAATAGCCTCTTAGTGTCCGGGGATGCGGAGGCTAGCAGTGTAAATATGTGGGCCTACGAGTCTGTTGTTGGTGCAGACTTGATGAGCCAAATGGCCTACTTCTGCACTGGAGGGTTTCCATGATGTTGCTAACTCGAATGTTAGGAACTGGACGCTTTTGAGTATGAAGTACACATTTTACCCGCTACACAGCACAAACAATGCCGAGCGCCAAGCTCAACGGAGGTGATTTGTTTTCAGCATACCAACAGTAATACCAACCTTGACAACTCATCATAATATGTCACGTCAAACAATATAAGTTCGCTATCAATGCTAAAATAATATTTCTGCTTCGACATTTGTTTTTAATGACGTTTTCTCCGTCTTGTTACTGGCTGCGGTTGTGAGCCTGCAATTCATGTCCCTATCAGAGTCCATGTCCCTCAATACAAGAAGGCAACCGTTACTTTCAACGTGATGCCTCAACGTATCTGGAATGTCAAAATTTAAAAGCGTTCATCCCGCAAATGTCTAAGGGAACAGTGATTTCTGCTGTAAATCATAGAATCATCGAATATGCTCAGTCATTAATGCATCATTCTCATCTTCCGTCGAACAATTTCAAACAGTATTTGTTCTTCATTCAACATTTAAAATCTATACATTTAATTAACATATATGTCCTCATTCCGAATTGAATATCTCTGAAATGTACAAAAATGGAATGCAAACATGACTGACCAACAAAAGAAATCGAGCCACCGGGTCATACACATACCAATCAAGAAATGTCTTTCTATTTGTCTCATTCAGTGAATTCATAATGATCAGAGAGTATGAGGATGCCGCAGTAAATATGAAACGGATAAGTGAAGTCAGCAACACTCATTTCAGGTCATTTGTGATCTCTGCTGATGCATTGGTTGGAAATGAACATTCTTCACCTGATATAAGGAGAGATGGACTTAGGCGCATAGGATTCACAGAATAATAGGGAGTGAAATGGACAGAAACACAATGACAATGACAAGTCAGTGAAAGAGTTAGGGGGAGATACAGTGAGAGAAGCAGATAGAAAAAGGAGAAGCAATGATTGAGATGGCAGAAGAAATTCAAGGAAGGCATAAAATCAACAGTATAAAGTACAATCTGATATGGGAAAGATTTATCTTGAAATATCATTTAAATTGAACTCTGATTGTGGAGCATAAGACCACAGGTTCATTTAAATAAATTTAAATTTGGGGCACAGATCAAGGAAGTTGACGAATGTAGCAGAGTCCAAAAAAATATCGTGGTCTCCTAACAAGTAAGGCAAATTATAAGGATGGGTGCAGTTTTCTGAATTGGCGACTTATGATGAGAATTATGAGAGTCCCCATTCCCCCAGTGCCATGCGTCTTATTGATTGATTAGGTGCAGTGGTCAGGAATACGTAATGAATGGGCTCCCTCTGTTGGCGGTGACTGTTAAATTGCCTTATTTCTGGAGATTCACTGTATTCATTATATTCTCAAATTATGTGAATGCCAAATGTTCCCTGATTTGTATTATTGTTATTGTGATGTAAACTATAGGTTGTAGGACTAGTGTGAAACTGAATGCGAGTTGTTTTCTGCACAAATAGCTTTGAAATTTGCTGTTGAGTGCAATGACGTTGGGTTCAACGCCTGCAATGTTCTGCGAACATTCCCCAATTTAAAAGTAATTCTTTAATTCAAACCGTGGTCGCAAACAATGGGTATATTCCCATTACCATGACATTAATTGTATCGTAGCTCGATGCATTTCCATTCTCTGGTTTCCAGCCCACCACCGACTTGTAGAGCAAGAGCACAAAAGTGGCCTGATTGTCTTTTGGAAGAATGAGTCGAGTATGGTTCTGTGCTGGATCTGCCTGCCAGGTTGGATTTTGGGTGGTGGTTTCATCTGAGGTTAACTTGGTTTCCTCTGTGTGTGTGTTTGAGAGGCTGACAGCTCAGATAACATCTGGCCATTAAGCAATCCTCAATCGTCACGGGATCGTTCCTCCAGTGTAAGCAGGCTTTTGCACGAAGGTGGGCCTTCTTTCTATCATTGTGCGTCTGAACACGCAGTAATAAGCGGCAGCATCAGTCAGGCTCAGGTCTAATATATTTAAACTGATGAATTTCTTCGAGGCCTGGAGATCTACATAAAACCGACTTTTAGAAACATCTGCTTTATATTCATAACTGTCAGGGGAAGTTTCTTGCTTCATACCACCAAAAAAGACAAGCAGACATGAGTACAGTACAAACAGGCAACACAAGCTTTATTCCCTGTCCAAATAAAAAGCCACAGGCTTGGGGGAAGACAGCTGCTAGCCAACAGCTTTCTGTGGCCATTGTGCGCTTTACAATTTATAGGGTTTTGAACTTCGCGCCAAATGTATGGTAATGGGCTCATTCAAAGTGGTTGCTGATAACATGAATGGAACCCACGTGGGTTATTGTCATTCACTACAAGTTATGTGATCAGTAACTACTAAAACAAATAACACAAAGCAGTGACACAAAAGCGAAGTATTGAAAAGCCATTATAGATAGTTGGAGTTGATCTGTGGCTAATGATGAAGTGATCATATTTCCCCTGGGCTGATCTCATTCTGGAGGGTTCCCTTTGTGATTTGAAGTTCTTGCATAATCGAATCAGTTGAGCTATTGTCTATGTTTTCCCTGCCTGGAGTCTACAGTGATTAAGACTGAAGTGATTAGGGGGTGCAAGGAGCCTCTCCATGAGTCATTGTATTGCTGTGAGGTGCTGACAACATTTCCCATCATTCATTACCGGGCAAAGAACAACAAAGAACAAAGAACAGTACAGCACAGGAAACAGGCCCTTCGGCCCTCCAAGCCTGTGCCGCTCCTTGGACCAACTGGATCATTCGTTTGTATCCCTCCATTCCCAGGCTGCTCATGTGACTTTCCAGGTAAGTCTGAAACGATGCCAGCGTGTCTGCCTCCACCACCCTACTTGGCAGTGCATTCCAGGGCCCCATCACTCTCTGTGTAAAAAACGTCCCTCTGATATCTGAGTTTTACCTCGCCCCTCTCACATTGAGCCCGTGATGCCTCGTAATCGTCACCTCCAACCTGGGAAAAAACTTCCCACTGTTCACCCTATCTATACCCTTCATAATTTTGTACACCTCTATTAGGTCTCCCCTCATTCTCTGTTTTTCCAGGGAGAACACGCCCAGTTTACCCAATCTCTCCTCATAGCTAAGACCTTCCACACCAGGCAACATCCTGGTAAACTTTCTCTGCACTCTCTCTAAAGCCGCCACGTCCTTCTGGTAGTGCAGCGACCAGAACTGGATGCAGTACTCCAAATGTGGCCTAACCAGCGTTCTATACAGCTGCAACATCAGACGCCAGCTTTTATATTCTATACCCCATCCTATTAAGGCAAGCATACCATATGCCTTCTTCACCACCTTCTCCACCTGTGCTGCCATCTTCAAGGATTTGTGGACTTGCACACCTAGGTCCTTCTGTGTTTCTATACTCTTGATGGCTCTGCCATTTATTGTATAACTCCCCCCCCCCACATTAGATCTTCCAAAATGCATCACTTCGCAGTTATCTGGATTAAATTCCATCTGCCATTTCTCCACCCAATTTTCCAGCCTATCTATATGCTGCTGTATTGTCCGACAATGTTCATCGCTATTCCCAAGTCCAGCCATCTTCGTGTCATCCGCAAACCTGCTGATAACACCAGTTACACCTTCTTCCAAATCATTTATATATCTCACAAATAGCAGAGGTCCCAGTACAGAGCCCTGTGGAACAGCACTGGTCACAGATCTCCAGCCAGAAAAAGACGCTTCGACTGCTACCCTCTGTCTCTTGTGGCCAAGCCAGTTTTCTACGCATCTAGCCACCTCTCCTTGTATCCCATGAGCCTTAACCTTCTTAACCAACCTGCCATGTAGGACTTTGTCAAATGTCTTACTGAAATCCATATAGACGACATCCACGGCCCTTCCTTCGTCAACCATTTTTGTCACTTCCTCAAAAAACTCCACCAAATTTGTAAGGCACGACCTCCCTCTTACAAAACCATGCTGTCTGTCACTAATGAGATTGTTCCGTTCTAAATGCGCATACATCCTGTCTCTAAGATTCCTCTCCAACAACTTCCCTACCACGTACGTCAAGCTCACTGACCTATAATTACTCGGGTTATCCCTGCTACCCTTCTTAAATAACGGTACCACATTCGCTATCCTCCAATCCTCAGGGACCTCACCTGCGTCCAACGAAGAGACAAAGATTTCCGTCAGAGGCCCAGCAATTGCATCTCTTGTCTCTCTGAGCAATCTAGGATAGATGCCATTAGGCATCATGAATTCGATATAACCGCGCAAAAATGTCCATGACATTAAGCATCAAAGTCGTCCCCTTCCACACCTCCTCTTGCTCCTGGGCGCCCTCCTTGCACCCCAGTGAGCACACCATCTTGATTGAAGAGTTCGATGATTTCTTAGAGATTCCAGAGTGTTTAAAAGATGTTCAATAATTCGTCAAAGAGTCTTTGGTTTCCTTCAGTTGACAGACCTGGCGTGAGCCATGCTCCTCCGAGCTCCAATGATGGGTGTCTGCTGGAGGTGTCTCCATGGCGGTCTTTAAATAAATCTTGTCGCTGCCTAGGCAGTGTGGTCGCGGAGCTGCGGTTGAGAAGGAGTCTCGGTGCGATACGCGGCGACAGCAGTTAGCCTGGGCACAAAACCTTTACAAATTGCACTCAGACAGTCAGTCAGCACACAGCAAGCAATGACTATGCCAATTAGAACCATGGCTCCCTGCATTAAAAATACCCCCCATGAGCCCCCCATCAGCCAATCCATCCAACTGCTGTTGGGGATCTCATGTAGTTTGTCACTTCGTTGTGAATGTGTTCCGCTAAATTCGTAAGGTTCTCTGAGGCGTCAGGGATATATGTACAGCATTCTGTTCCTATTAAGGCACAGGTACCTCCCTTACTCGCAAGGAGATAATCTAAGGCTAGGCGGTTCTGTAGGGCTACTGTACTAAGGGCTATTAGCTCGCTGTTTACCTCTGCCCCAGCCTCCGCAGTAGCATTAGCAACTTCTTCCAGAATGCGATTTTCTTTTTGCACTCGTGCTGTGAGTTCGCCCCTCTGTAATCCTAGCCCTCCCAGGGAAGGAATAAGGATTCCCAGGTACGGAAAGGCCCCCCTCCTCTGGATACCCTCCTTCCATCGGCGATGCTCCTTTAGGGTGGGGATGTGGTGTATGTAGGGAATAGCATAGCCTAGATAGCATGACCCTGCCCAATCATGGGGGAACCAAGGGTATGCCCTGTGACCGCAGACAAAGTAAGTTCCATTATAAGCAGCAGGGCTGTTTAAAATTCCTGGCTGCAGAAGGATCTGCACCGTGCTGTTTGGTGCACACTGGACTCTAAGGGAACTATCAGGTGCTGCTGGCGTAATGTTGAAGGCGTGGCTACAGTCGCTCTTCCCGACTCTGAGGGCCCTGTCTGTCCCTGTTTTGGATATACAGACTGGCCTGATTGGGCGCCCTGTCCCAGTGGTGTTCGTCAGGGTCAGGGAGGGTGACTGGTGTGTGCGGTCATGACCCAGCAGTCGCCATCTACCGAGTGTCCCTGCCTTGCACCCAGCAGACTGTAGCTTCTCCTGTATAGATTTAAGGTGGTGCGTGAGGCTCCTGCCTGCTTCCTGTATAACCCACTCTACGGTCTCTTGGGCTCTCAAAGGGATTGGCCTGAGGGGGATTCCAACTTTGGAATGTGGGTACATATCCAGCATTTCGATGCATTCCATTTCTTAGCATATACACGCGACAAATACAAGTACGTATTTACATTCAACTCGCGTCGGTAACGTTTTGAGAGACAGTCTCCCCTGCCACGCAGTAAAGCATAAAAACAAACAGCGATATACATCTTCCTGTCCGGTGCTGTGACCTGCCTGAAAAACAGGTAGAATGAGCTTGGAGGTACAATTATTCTTATTAGACTCGCATTACTGGATCATTGCTGTTCTCGCATCTTTTTAGTTGTGACCAATGCTTCCATTGCCCCTTTCCCCTGATTTCAACGCAGGCGCAGGTATCCCCACTAATGAGGACTCGGTGTCGTCCCGACCACCGGGGCGCTAGACCAGGCCTTTCAGGTAGCAATGTAACCATTACATGGGATCCTGCTTTTCGCACTGTGGCCTGTTCAGGGTACTGCCTTTCTTTATCTTTAAGTTCCTGCTGTTCTCTCGCCTGCTGTCTCATTTCTTTTAGCTGCTCACTCAGTTCTAAGACATATCTGCTGATTTTGTCTGTTAAGGGTCCAACATCTTCCCCTCCGGTAATTATGCCTGGGGGCAATTGCGTGGCCCGCCCGGTCATCAGTTCGTAACGCGATTAGGTGATGAGTTTCATAAGCACAGTGGGTAGGACCTCTGTCCTCCTGTTGTGTTTTCCATGTCAAGCCTTTGCGAGAGCGGACTGCAGGGTCCGATTCATCCTCTCGACCATACCTGAACTCTGTGGATGGTAGGGGATGCGGAACTTCTGCTTTATTCCCATCGACTCGCACGTCTTTTTCATAACTGTTCCCGTGAAGTGGGTGCCCTGATCGGAATCGATCTGCAAAGGGACCCCCATCTGGGAAATACTTCACTCGCTAGGATTTCTGCAACAGTGGAAGCAATGCAATCCGGGTGGGGAATGCTTCCACCCACCGGGTGAATAGGTCAATTATGACTAAACAATATCTCTTGCCCCGTGATGCGGGAAGTGGTCCTGTGAAATCTATCTGGAGATTTTCCCAAGGCCCCCGGGGTCTTGGATGGTGAGCCATTCGGATCTTTATGGGTAGCCCGCGGTTGTGCTGCGCGCATATGAGACATAGAACATAGAACATAGAAAGCCACAGCACAAACAGGCCCTTCGGCCCACAAGTTGCGCCGATCACATCCCCACCTCTAGGCCTATCTATAGCCCTCAATCCCATTAAATCCCATGTACTCATCCAGAAGTCTCTTAAAAGACCCCAACGAGTTTGCCTCCACCACCACCGACGTCAGCCGATTCCACTCACCCACCACCCTCTGAGTGAAAAACTTACCCCTGACATCCCCCCTGTACCTACCCCCCAGCACCTTAAACCTGTGTCCTCTCGTAGCAACCATTTCAGCCCTTGGAAATAGCCTCTGAGAGTCCACCCTATCCAGACCCCTCAACATCTTGTAAACCTCTATCAGGTCACCTCTCATCCTTCGTCTCTCCAGGGAGAAGAGACCAAGCTCCCTCAACCTATCCTCATAAGGCATGCCCCCCAATCCAGGCAACATCCTTGTAAATCTCCTCTGCACCCTTTCAATGGCTTCAACATCTTTCCTGTAATGAGGTGACCAGAACTGCGCGCAGTACTCCAAGTGGGGTCTAACCAGGGTCCTATAAAGCTGCAGCATTATCTCCCGACTCCTAAACTCAATCCCTCGATTAATGAAGGCTAGTACGCCATACGCCTTCTTGACCGCATCCTCCACCTGCGAGGCCGATTTAAGAGTCCTATGGACCCGGACCCCAAGGTCCCTCTGATCCTCTAATCTGCTAAGAATGGTACCCTTCATTTTATACTGCTGCTCCATCCCATTGGATCTGCCAAAATGGATCACCACACACTTATCCGGGTTGAAGTCCATCTGCCACTTCTCCGCCCAGTCCTGCATTCTATCTATGTCTCGCTGCAACTTCTGACATCCCTCCAAACTATCCACAACACCACCTACCTTGGTGTCGTCAGCAAACTTACCAACCCATCCCTCCACTTCCTCATCCAGGTCATTTATGAAAATGACAAACAGCAAGGGTCCCAGAACAGATCCCTGGGGCACTCCACTGGTCACTGACCTCCATGCAGAGAAAGACCCCTCCACAGCCACTCTCTGCCTTCTGCAGGCAAGCCAGTTCTGGATCCACAAGGCAACAGCCCCTTGGATCCCATGCCCTCTCACTTTCTCAAGAAGTCTTGCATGGGGGACCTTATCGAACGCTTTGCTGAAGTCCATATAGACCACATCCACCGCTCTTCCTTCGTCAATGTGCTTGGTCACATTTTCAAAGAACTCAACCAGGCTCGTAAGGCACGACCTGCCCCTGACAAAGCCGTGCGGACTACTTTTGATCATACTAAACTTCTCTAGATGATCATAAATCCTGTCTCTCAGGATCCTCTCCATCAACTTACCAACCACTGAGGTTAGACTCACCGGTCGGTAATTTCCCGGGCTGTCCCTGTTCCCTTTCTTGAATATAGGGACCACATCCGCAATCCTCCAATCCTCCGGAACCTCTCCCGTCTCCATCGACGATGCAAAGATCATCGCCAAAGGCTCCGCAATCTCCTCCCTCGCCTCCCACAGTAACCTGGGGTACATCCCATCCGGTCCCGGCGACTGACCAACCTTGATGCCATTCAATAGTTCCAACACATCCTCTTTCTTTATGTCCACATGCTCGATCCTTTCTGTCCTCCGCAATCCAGCAGTACAACCACCCAGATCCATTTCCACCGTGAATACCGAGGTAAAGTATTCATTAAGCACCTCCGCCATTTCTAACGGTTCCGCACAAACTTTTCCCCCTTCACCTTTTAAGGGTCCTATGCCTTCACATCTCATCCTTTTACTCTTGACATATTTGTAGAAAGCCTTGGGATTCTCCTTAATCTTACCCGCCAAGGTCTTCTCATGACCCCTTCTCGCTCTCCTAATTTCCTTCTTAAGCTCCTTCCTACATCGCGTATACTCCTCTAAATCCTTAACACCTCCTAGCTCTCTGAACCTTCTGTACGCCTCTCTTTTCTTATTTACCAGGTTCATCACAACCTTCGTGCACCACGGTTCCCGTACCCTACCAACACCCCCCTGTCTCATCGGAACGTTGTCATGCAGAGCTCCAGACAAACATTCCTTGAAAATCCTCCACTTTCCTTCGGCACTTTTCCCCAAGAATGCCTCCTTCCAATTTACCCGTCTAATTTCCTCCCTGATGACACTGTATTTCCCTTTACTCCAGAGAAACACTTTCCTAGCCTGCCTGACCCTATCTCTTTCCAATGCTGTCGTGAAGGAGATAGAATTATGATCGCTGACAGTATTCAGCTATGTCTCTTCCCATCGCCGGCCACCAATCCCTACTCAGGAGATGATTCATGGCGTTTCTGCCAGTGTGATCACGGCCATGGTTTAACTGCAGCAGGGTGCGCCTGATGCAATCTGGGGCTATTACCTTTCTTTCCTTCCTCCAGGCGCCCTGGGCATCTGGTTTCCCGCCTCTTTCTTCCCAGACCTGCTTCTCTGCCTCGGGGGTGTCCCGGTGTAACTGGACTATATCCACACTGTCTGTGGTGATACTAGGTGTTGGGAGAGCGTCACTTAAAACCTGCTGCGCTGCCTTATCAGCTGCAGCGTTCCCTGCTTGTTCTGGAGTTTCTATTTCCCTATGCACTTTGACTTTAATTACTGCTGCTTCTTTGGGCAGCTTTGAGGCGCGGGATAGAGCTTCAATCCTTTCCTGGTGCTTTATCATGTCCCCTCCCGACGTGACAAGCCCCCTGCGATCCCAGGCGGCCATATAATCATGTATGACTCCGAACGCGTATTGGCTGTCGGTATATACATTCACGGTTTTGCCCTCTGCCAGGGTCAGGGCCTGTGTTAAAGCCTCTAATTCTGCGACTTGTGCTGACAGGGTGCTGGCTAATCGCCCTGAGGCTTCCACTTCTAACTTGTCGATAACTGCTGCCCACCCTGTTTTGGGGGTACCGTCAATATATTTCCAGGACCCATCTACATAGAATCTTCAATCAGCCTGTCCTCAGGGGAATTCTTCTACTGGGGCTGCATCTACCTCTAGGTCGATTTCAGCGCACACATGTAATTCGCCAGTGGCTAAAATCCCTGCAGCGGGGTTTACTCCTGTGTCCCTTATTATAGTGATTGATCGACCTTTGGGGAGCAGAACTGATTCCCACTTAGCTCTCCTTTAATTAGAGACTGCTCTGAGCTTACTATTGTTAAGCATTTCAACGATGGTATGCCTGGTGTGGAGGATGATTTCCCCCGTCATCACCGTGGGCTCGCTAATACTAACTGCCCATGCAGCACAGTCAATTGCTGCAACGCAGCAGGACGAGCCGGCTGCCACTGGTGACTGCTGTGTGGAGCAGTAAGCTACGGGTCGCAGGGTTTCCCCATGTGTTTGGGCTATTACTGCGGCATAGAATCCCTCCTCATTCTCACAAAATATATGGAAGGGCTTCCTCGGGTCAGGTAAACCGAGACTCGGAACTGCTATAAAGGCTTGTTTTAACCTTGCATAAGCTTCCTCCTGTTCGGGTCCCCATTCTATCAGTTTGCCCCCCGGGGCCTCCCCCATTTACGAGCCGCTGTATGGGCTCGGCTAAGGTGGCAAAATTGGGAATAAAGGTTCGGCTGTAGTTGAACGGTCCCAAAACCTTGCGGACTCCCCTCAGGGAGACTGGCCTGGGCATGACCTGGATGTGGAGATGCCAGCGTTGGACTGGGGTAAACACAGTAAGAGTTTTAACAACACGAGGTTAAAGTCCAAAAGATTTATTTGGTAGCAAATGCCATTAGCTTTCGGAGCGCTGCTCCTTCGTCAGATGGAGTGGATATCTGCTCCATCTGACGAAGAACCAGCGCTCCAAAAGCTAATGGTATTTGCTACCAAATAAACCTGTTGGACTTTAACCTGGTGTTGTTAAAACTCTTACCATGACCTCGATGGAAACCCTCCTCTCGTGAGGCATGGTCCGAGTACCCTGGGATATCTCCTGTCCATGTACATGACAGTGTCTCTTCCTGTATGGGCCTTTTTGGGGTTCATCGTCAACCAGCCCCTTTCTAAGGCTCGCAGCACCTCAATCAGGGCTACAGGATGTCCTTGCCTGTCTTCTGAGGCAATTAGGATGTCGTCCACATACTGAAGGACAGTGAAGCGGTCGGGGGTGAGATCTACTCCCTCTAATATCCTATTCATAACCTGGTGGAAGATGGCGGGACTGTTGTGGAACCCCTGAGGGAGTCTCGTCCAGGTATATTGCTTTTCGCCCACAGTGAATGCAAATTTGTCCTGAGACTCCGTGTCTAACGGCACCGACCAGAAGCCATTTGCTATGTCTAACACCGTGAAAATGCTGTACTTAGGGCCCTATCCATTCAGGATTATGGAGGGGCGTGCCACTATGGGATGTACTTTTGGGGTGACTTTGTTAAGCTCTGTATAATCGATTGTTAAACGGAAGGTTTTATCGGGCTTTGCTACTGGCCATACTGGGGAGTTTGTGGTACTAGTAGTGGAGCGTATTACCCCCCTCCCTTCTAGGTCCTGTACACGAGCCCACACGGCTTGGTATGCCTCCGGCTTTATGGGGTACTGTCTGTGTGGTTTGTGGTCTGGGGTGGGAACATGGACCGGATCCATAGGAACCTTTCCTGTGTCCTGCTTATCCCTGGCCCATACTTCTGTCAGTACTTTACAAATTATTCCAAAAGGCTGGGGCTCTGTGTCCCAGTCCCTCTGAAACATTTTAACGCTCCCGATCATTGCGATGCTTTGGCAGGATTGGTGGAGCTTACATTTGTTCCCATTACTGTGGGACCAATGAATCTTATGATTCCTGGGGTCTATGAGTATGCTTAATTCCTCTAAAATATCCATTCCTAGCATAGTTCCCTCGTTGTTCTGGAATACAAAGAACTGGACCGGCACCGGTCGCCCTGCTACCTCTGAGACTACCGTCTTGCTCTTGTAAGCCTTAATACAAGTTCCCCCCTACCCCAACTAGGTGGGTGTAATCCTTGGTCACGGGAAGGGGTAGGTCGGTCAGGGATACAGAGGCTCCTGTGTCTACTAACATTTCGCAAGGCAGGCCCCCCAGGAGGGCAGGCACGTAGACAAACTTGTCTCCCTCTGTGTCTATGGGAGCCGCCTGTGCTCATGCCTTCCCCTGGTCCCTCAGCCATTTCAGGAAGGCTTCCTGCATGTCTAAGTGGGGTTCGGGCTTGGGCTTGAGCCTGCACTGCTCAGCTGAGTGACCTGTTCTGCCACAGGTCCCACAAGCTTGTCCAGGTTCTGATCGACAGTGCCGAGCTATGTGCCCGGGTCTTCCGCAGCGGAAGCACTTAGATGTTGGTTTAAAGTTAGGGGCATCTATTTTTGAAGAGGCTGTCCGGGACCAGGGTGCGGTTCGGTTGCTCCCTGCCCCGGCCCTGGCATCTACCCGGCGTGCCCACTGGACTGCGGTATCGTAGGTGTCTGCAGTGACGATTCCGAATTTTAAAACTTCCTGATGTGTCGGGGAAAGCCCGTCTAAAAACATTTGGATGCACGGGGCATCGTTAGGGTCGGGGTTTTCCTGCCCGGACGACTCATAATAAGCCTCATGCAGGCGAGTAGCATAGTTGCTGCTGGATTCTCCCTTTTCCTTCCTACAGGATTGGAGTGTTCCCCAGTTGGTGGCAGGGTTTCCCAGAGCTGTACAGACTGCACGTTTAAAGGCATTATATGCGTCCCTGGATCGCCCTGGAGGCATTGTTAGGGACTCCGTTCGCCCATGCCCCATCCTGGATCGTGGAGGTGACAGGGTTCTCCGGGTCAGTGCTGGTTAGAGTCCTCCATTCATCTGAGAGGCACTTCGCTCTGACTATCTGGTGGATATCACGGGGGTGGAGATCGTGGACATCCCACATCTCCTCAAGAGTCCTACAGAACTCTGTATTTTTACTTCGGGTGCGCAGAGTACCTAACTCCTTTCGGATAGTCTGCTTTTCTAAGGGAGTGAATGCTTTATAGCGATCCTGGCCATTAGCTGTCCTCTGTACTGGGGCACATTTCTGTACGCTGCCGGGTTCGTACTCGGGTGGTGCACTAGGAAGTGCGGGGTACACCGAAGACGTGGTGGTCTCCGGGGCGCTAATTTTACGGGTTTCGGCTCATAATTCTGGGATCCGAGCCTCTAAACTTGCAATACTCTTCGTCTTTTCCTCTAACTTTTCCTGGTAAACCAGGTTCATACGGACCGCTATCATTAACTGTTTAACTAAAATTACTGCAGCCTTTTTAGAAGCGTCCCGCTGGTGGCTATTCCACCATTCCCTTTGTAGTGGGAAGGACGCACAGGAGTCCCATCCCTCCTTTCACATTTTCCTGATTAGTTTCTGCTGTTGCATCCCAAATATAAGAGATCCTTCTGGCCCCCATTCTAGGGAGAGGCTATCCTCTTGCTCCCTTCCTCCCCTTACGTATGCGCAACCTACTTCAGA
Organism: Mustelus asterias; assembly: GCF_964213995.1. NCBI lineage: Eukaryota > Metazoa > Chordata > Chondrichthyes > Carcharhiniformes > Triakidae > Mustelus > Mustelus asterias. The sequence goes on from NW_027590185.1 coordinate 414,303, forward strand.
ATCTCTGTCCTGGGGTAATCTTTCCTCGGGCTTTCCTTCATGGGGCATTCTGTCTCTCTTTCTCTCTCTTGCCTTTCTGTACCTTTCACATTCCCTGAGCCCGTACCCCACTCCTATTTTGAGTGCTTCTGGAATCTGTCAACCCTTTCGGTTCCCTAAGTTCCTGGCTGACAGAGGTATGCCTAACCTACCCGGTCATCCAATAAGGCCTTTTTCTTTATCACCCTTATTGGCGCACCGGGTGGTTAGCAGGGATATGAAGGCCTGCCATGACAATGGTCCACCTCTTGTGGATGCTTACAAGGCCCTCTCACAATAGGTAGCCGACCAATAGGTAGCCGACAGCAGTGTACTTAACCGTGTTACAAATTCAAAGTTCTCAATCAGTGAAATTTGTGCAGTAGCCAATCAGTGTATGTGCACTTTTTGTACCCACTCAGTCTACAGCTGTTATCCAGGTTGGAGGAAGTCCCCTCCTGGTCCCGACGGCGCTCGGATCCTTCCGGACTCTGGACGTCTGAAATTGACTTCTCACCCACTTGATCCTTGTCACCGTGGGTCCAGCAAGTGGTCGCTTCCTCCCGGGTTTTGGCACCAAACTGTAAGGGGAAATTACTCGCTTCCTACCAGCATAAAAGACAGGCAGGCATGAGCACAGTACAGAAAGGCAACGCAAACTTTATTCTCTGTTTAAAATAACAGAAACAGCAGGCCTGGGGAGAGACAGCTGCTCGTCAACTGCTCTCCCTGGACATTCTGCGCTTTACAATTTATAGGGCTTTGAACTTCGCACCAAACAAACGGGAATAGGCTCATCATGTATTACCTGTTACATGATCAGTGCCTGCTAATAACAAAAAGCAGTGGCACAATAGCAAGATATTAAAAAGCCATTACAGATAGGTGGAATTGACCTGTGGCTGATGATGTTGTGAACCAATTTCCCGAGGCTGATCTCTTTCTGGAGGGTTTCCTTTGTGTCTTGAGCTTCTTGCATAATCTAATCAGTTGAGCTATTGTCTATGTTTCCCCTGCTTTGAGTCTAAAGTGATGAGGCTGTCTGAAGTGATTAAGGGGTGCCCATGAGTCATCGCATTGCTGTGAGCTGCTGACAATATTTTAAAATAAATTTGATATACACGTGTAAAATTTCCATGGTATTAAGCATAAAAGTCGTCTTAAGAATAAAGGTCGCCCCCTTCACCCTCCATACCAGGCAACATCCTGGTAAACCTTCTCTGCACTCTCTCCAAAGCCTCCACATCCTTCTGGTAGTGTGGCGACCAGAACTGGACGCAGTATTCCAAATGTGGCCCAACCAACGTTCTATACAGCTGCTACATCATATGCCAACTTTTATATTCTATGCCCCGTCCAATAAAGGTAAGCATGTCATATGCCTTCTTCACCACCCTCTCCACCTGTGCTGCCAGCTTTAACGATCTGTGGACTTGTACACCCAGGTCCCTCTGTGTTTCTGTACTCCTGATGGTCCAGCCATTTATTGTACAGCTCCCCCTTACATTAGATCTCCCGAAATGCATCACTTCGCATTTATCTTGATTAAATTCTATCTGCCATTTTTCCGCCCAATGTTCCAGCCTATCTATATCCTGCTGTATTCACTGACAATGTTCATCACTATCCGCAACTCCAGCAATCTTTGTGTCGTCCGCAAACTTACTGATCACACCAGCTACATCCTCCTCCAAATCATTTATATATATCACAAACAGCAGAGGTCCCAGTGCAGAGCCCTGCAGAACACCACAAGTTACAGACCTCCAACCGGAAAAAGACCCCTCCACTGTTACCCTCTGTCTTATATGGCTAAGCCAGTTCTCCACCCATCTAGCTAGCTCACCTTTTATCCCGTGAGATTTAACCTTTTGCACCAGCCTGCCATGAGGGACCTTGTCAAACGCTTTACTAAAATCCATATAGACGACATCCACGGCCCTTTCCTCGTCAATCGTTTTTGTCACCTCCTCAAAAAACTCAACCAAATTTGCGAGGCATGACCTCCCTCGTACAAAACCATGCTGTCTATTGCTACTGAGATTATTCAGTTCTAAATGCGCATATATCCTATCTCTAAGAATCTTCTCCAACAATTCCCCTACCACCGACGTCAAGCTCACCTGCCTATAAATGTCCGGGTTATCCTTCCTACCCTTCTTAAATAACGGGACAACATTTGCTATCCTCCAATCCTCTGGGACCTCACCTTTGTCCAGCAAAGAGACAAAGATTTCTGTCAGAGGCCCAGAAATTTCATCTCTTGCCTACCTGCGGAGTCCAGGATAGATGCCATCCGGCCCTCGGGATTTGTCTGTCTTAATGTTTCCTAAAGAACCTAACACTTCCTTCCTTGTAATTGAGATTTTTTCTAACGGGTCAACACATCTCTCTGAGACACTACCAGTGAACATGTCCCTCTCCTTTGTGAATACTGATGAAAAGTATTCGTTTAGGATCTCACCTACTTCCTTTGCTTCTCAGCATAATTCCCCTCCTTTGTCCCTGAGTGTTCCGATTCTTTCCCTAACAACCCGCTTGTTCAGAACATATGTATAAAATGCCTTAGGATTCTCCTTAATCCTGTCTGCCAAGGACATTTCGTGACCCCTTTTTGCCCTTCTATCTCCCTGTTTAGGTTATTTTCTGCTTTCTCTGTATTCCTCCAGTGCTCCATCTGTTTTTAGCTGCCTGGACCTCATGTATGCCTCTTTTTTCTTTTTGATTAGACCCACAATTTCACTGGTTATCCACGGCTCTCGATTCCTACCTTTCCTATCCTTCCTCTTTACAGGCACATGCTTGTCCTGCAGTCCTATCAACTGCTACTTAAAATACTCCCACACGCCAGTTGTGGATTTATCCTCGAACTGCCTCTCCCAATCAACAGCCACCAAATCCTGCCTAATCCGGCTTTAGTTAGCCTTCCCCCTATTCAGCACCTTACCCAAAGGACAAGACTCATCTTTTTCCATTACTATCCTAAAGTTTACAGAATTGTGGTCACTATTTGCCACATGTTCCCCCACTGAAACTTTGATGACCTGACCGGGCTCATTCCCCAGGACTAGGTCCAGTATAGCCCCCTTTCAATTGCCCTGTCAACATATTATTCCAAAGGACCTTCCTGTACGCATTTTATAAATTCTTCCCCGTCCAGGTACCCAGCCCTAAGCGATTTCCAGTCTATGTGAGGGAAATTAAAGTCTCCCACTACAACAACCCTATTTTTTCTGTACCTGTCCAGAATCTCCTTACATATCCGTTCTTCAACTTCCCGTGGGCTGTTGGGAGGCCCGGAGTATACCCCCAGCATAGTGACTGCGCCCTTCCTGTTTCTGAGCTCCACCCACAGTGACTCGTTACCTGACCCTTCCAAATTGTCCACCCTCTGTACCGCTGTAATATGCTCCCTAACCAGCATTGCTCTCATAGCCCCTCCTCTGTCTCGCCTAAAACACTTATACCCTGGAATATTCAAATCCTAATTGAATGGCGCATGCCTAATTGACAGGGGGCACTCCTAATTGACAGGTGGCACGCCTAACTGACAGGGGGAACTCCTAATTGACAAGGGCACTCCTGATTGACGGGGGGCCCTCCTAATTGACAGGGGCACTCCTAATTGAGACTCAGCACTCGTAACTGAAAGAGTCGCTGCTCCAAATCTAAATAAGTTGCATTCCAAACCGCTATAAGTGCACTCCAAATCGAGATAGGGGGCACTCCAAATCGAGATAGGGGGCATTCCTAATGGAGATATAGGTGGCATTCCAATCGAGATAGGGGGCACTCCAAATCGAGATATGGCGCGCACTCCAAACCAAGATAGGGTGGGCACTCCAATTCGAGATAGGGGGCACTCCAAATCGAGATATGGGGGGCATTCCAAACCGAGATATGCAGGGCACTCCAAATCGTGATACGGGGAGGTTGGAAAACTCCAAATCGAGATATGGGGGGCACTCCAAATCGAGGGATTGGAGGATCTTCAAATCGAGATATGGGAGGAACCGCAAACCCAGATATGGGGGGCACTCCAAATCGGGATATGGGGGTGCACTCCAACTCGAATGGGGGAAATCCAATTCGAGATAATGGCACACCTAGTCAAGGTAGGGGCATGCCTAATTGACAGAGGGCACTCATAATAGACAAGGGACACTCATAATTAACAAGGGGCACTCATAATTGACCCAGCCTCTCCTAATCGAAATAGTGAGCACTCCAAATTGAGATGGGAGCATTCCAAATCAAAATAGGGGGCATTCCAAATCGAGATATAGGGCATTCCTAATTGACCCGGGGCACTGGAAATTGACATTTGGAACTCATAATCGATCGGGGGCACTCCGAGTTGACACTGGCACATAATTGACAGGGGGCGCACCTAATTCACCCAGGTATTCCTGATTGGCGGGCCACCCCTAATTGACAGGGTCACCCCTAATTGACGAGGCCACCCGTAATTGACAGGGGGCCCTCCTAATTGACATTGGGGCACTCCTCATAGTCATGGGGGGGGGGGGGCGGGCACTTGTCATCGAGATGTGGGGCACTTGTCATCGAGACAGGGAACACTCTAAATCGAGATGGGGGTCACTCCAAATCGAGATCGGAGATGCTCCTAATTGAGATCGGGGGCACTCCAAATCGAGATAGGGGTCACTACAAATCGACACGTGTACTGGTAATTCACAGGGGGCACACCTAATTGACCTGAGCAGTCAGAAATGACAGGGGGTACTCATAATGGAGACTGGTATTCCTAATTGTCTGGTGGCACTCAAAATGGGCAGGGGGCACTCAGAATTGACAGGGGGCAATCCTAATTGACCAGGGCACTCATAATTCACCCGGAATTGACAGGGGTCACTCCTAATTGACTCGGGCACTCATATTTGAGATTCGGGCACTCATAATTATTCGCTGCTCCCATAACTGAAATAGTCGGTCTCCAAATCTAAATTGAGATAGAAGGCTCTTATTCGAGTTAGGGGATGCTCCAAATTGGGATGGGGTACTCTAAATCAGGATAGTGAGCAATCTAAATTGAGATAAGGCACACTTCAAATTGAGATAGAGGTCTCTCTTATTGGAGATGGGGGAAGCCGGGAGTTGTGGGTGTTGCTGGATGTTTACTCTGGGCTCTGAGAGCCTCATTCCCCCATCATTAAGAGCAAAGGTGCTGCAGCAGGAGCATCAAGAGCACCCGGGGCAGCTGCCAATGAAATAAATAACAAGACACTGTTTGTGGTGCTGCCCAAATGGAAGAGTAGTGGGAGTAGTGGTCTGGGTAGTGGGGCGGTTGGGGGGTGAATAAGGGATACACACACAGATCACTGTTTCCCTTATTCACCACACCCCGCTACCCAGACCGATCGCCACTCCTGCCCCCTTCCCCCCACCGATCGCCCGCAGAGTGACAGCGGACCCCCTGCACCCCCACCAGAGATCCATCTGCGCCCCCGCCCCCACCGCCCGAGATACACCCTCGCTCCTGCTTGTCACTCCGGGTCCGCTTTCTGTGCTTTCTGCGGGTCGGGTGCGGTCCGACACGGGCGCACTTTCTCCAATTTATTTCTAACTGCGCATGATCAGTTCCGAGATCTGATCGTTCCGGCCGCACTAAGCCCCGTCCACAGCGGGAATAGGACTGGAGATGGCTGAAAGTGTATGGGGGCGTCTGGAAGCAGACTTCTAAGTCGGATCCGTACTTTACCCAGATTTCACTTAGAATGAAAATAGTAAAATCGGGCCCTCTGTGTTAAATGCAAATATAATTCTCTAAGTTGAGAGAGACACCAATCTTGTAAATGCATTTTCGTGAAATCTAATACAACTGGGTCCAATTCATTACAAGCATTATCATACAGTATCTTGTTTGTATTTATTATAACGAAACCATTTTGAGGTGCAGGACACGAATACTTAATTGGTGGAGATGAGGGAGTAGAGCAAAATTCATATTCAAATGTACCATGTGCCAAGGAGGGTACCGAAGGGTTAGGTTAACTATCTAATGTACTGACCCTCTGACATTGCAGCACCAGCTCAGTACTGACTCTCTGACAGTGCGGCATTCCCTCAGTACTGACCCTCTGACAGTGCGGTGCTCTCTCAGTACTGACCCTCTGACAATGCAGCACTCCCTCAATCTGACCCTCTGACAGTGCAGCACTCCCTCAGTCCTGATCCTCTGGTAGTGCAGCACTCCCTCAGTACTGACCCTCCCACAATGCAGCACTCCCTCAAACTGGCCCTCTGACAGTGCGGCACTCCCTCAGGACTGATCCTCTGACAGTGCGGTGCTGTCTCAGCACTGACCCTCTGACAATGCAGCACTCCTTCAATCTGACCCTCTGACAGTGCGGAACTCCCTGAGTACTGATCCTCTGACAGTGCAGCTCTCCCTCAGTACTGATCCTCTGACAGTGCGCCCTCAGTAGTGCACCAGTGTTTGCCTCAAGTGTTCAGGTCTCTGGAACATTCCCAGTGAACTACCACTGCTAGACAGAGACAAAACACATTGTGAAGAGCAAGGGCAATTGACAGAGACTGGAGAAGAATTGAACAGGTAACTTGCTGGAATTCAGGAACATTCAATACAGTAAGTGGTTTCTCGACTCTGTTGGTGAAGCAGTTGATGTAATCCAGGCCTGTGTTAACTCGAGTGAGGCGAGGTGCTCTCCCTATCTCTTTCTGTAAGGTAGCACTGAGTTCCCTGTCACTGATATGGACAATGGGCCAACTTCTCCCCACAGTAACAAAGTCAGAGTGTTGGAAAGAGGACCATTACCTTCGTTCACGGGGAAAAAATTATCCGGGAGATCTCCTGGTTTCTTCAACTCCTGGCAATCCTCCCTGGTATCCACCCCCATAGACGGCAGCCGGAGCAGATGGTTTTTCGGGGTCGGGACATTCCCCTCATCTCTCTCTCACATTCTGAACTCCTTTCAGGATGAAGAACCTCCTGGGGTTCCCCTTAATAGCTTTCCAAAAAAGCGATGGAGACTCAATTAAGGAAAGTTGGCCTGTCAGCTACAACTCTCACCAGCTTCTCCAGATGCAGCAGATAAAACATTCTTTCTGATTATATCACAGCTTGATATGGTTGCTGCTCTGCCCAAGACAGCAAGAAACTACAAACGATCATGAACAAAACCCAGTCCATCACTCAAACCAGCCTCCCATTCATTGACTCCATCGACACTTCCCGCTGCCTCGGGAAAGGCAGCCTGTATAATTAAGGACCCTACGCACCCCGGACATTCACCCTTCCACCTTCTTCCGTCAGGAAAAAAGATACAAAAGTCTGAGGGTACGTACCAACGGACTCAAACACAGCTTCTTCCCTGCTGCTGTCAAACTTTTGAATGGTCCTACCTTGCATTAAGTTGGTCTTTATCTACACCCTTGCTGTGACTGTAACACTACATTCTGCACTCTCTCGTTTCCTTTTCCTCTACGTACTCTATGAACGGTATGTTTTGTCTGCATAGTGCGCAAGAAACAAAACTTTTCGCAATACATGCGACAATAATAAATCAAATTAAATAAGGGTTTCACGATTCTCCAACCTTTGTAATCCCTTCTGAGTTATTCAAGGTTCTCCAGGGTCAAAAGTTTTACCTTCAGCTTCAGTGTACGCCTCGCCCACTTTGTGGGTTTTCAGTTGGTGATGCTCGTCCAGGAGGAGACAGTGGTCAGAAGAGAATGCCGGCTTGGCATCGGTGGACATTACTGTGAACTTTTGCGACAGGAGGGCCATCCTGGAGCGGACAGACCCATCTGGCAGCAACCATGCTGATCTATACTGCACTCCATCTGCAGGGTTGTTGAAGACATCGTATTTCTTTGATTCTTTCTCTCATTGCTGACAGTGCGCAGTTTGCTGTCAGCCCTGCCTTATCTTCGAGTCTCCATCTTGTGCTTAATCCTGCCCCAGCTGTGTGAGTTTGCTGGGTTAACCCCACACTCCAGTGACAGTTTAAACAGGGCTTTTATTTGTTTGAAATCAAAATGTTAATCAGTCATTGTCTGTTTCTTTGCCACCATGTTTTGTGTGTGCGTGTGTGTGTTTTCTATATGTGTGTGTGTGTGCGTGTGTGTGTGTGTTCTATATGTGTGTGTGTGTCTGTCCAAGTTTATGTGTGTGTGCTTCTGTGTTCCGCAGTGTCAATTTTCCAGAATGTCACTCCATGATGAAATTGGTCATGAATTCTAAAACTGCCTGTGGCCCATTGCAAATCCACAATCATTTTAATATTAGCGAATCTTTCCCTGCGTCTCTCTGTGTGTCTGTCTCCATTAGACACTTGGTCAATTTGTCCGTCTCTGTCTCTCCCACATTGCCAGTCTCTCACATGCAGAGCTCTCGCTCTCTCACACACAGACAAAATCTCGCTGACACGCACACCCTCTCACAAACACATTCTCTCACACTATCTCACACAGCCAATCACACACTGAGTCAGTAAATCTTACACTCTCACACTCAAAGACAGATACTCATACACATGCACACACGCATGCACTCTCACAGTAAGAAACTCTGCCACCCAATCACACATCGCACACTCAATTGGAGTTTAAAAGGGTGAGAATGGATCTTATATCAATGATAAATTTCTAACAGGATTAGACAGGGTGGATTCCGAAAGACTGTTCCCGATGTGGGGGCGTCCGGAACTAGGAGTCATAGTTTGAGAATAAGGTAAACCTTTTAGAACTGAGGTCAGGAGATTTTCTTTTCCTCCAGAGGGTGATTCACGTGTGGAATTCGCGACCACCAACTCTCCCACACATACTCTCACGCATTCCGGGGTATAAGTGTTTTAGGCGAGACAGAGGAGGGGCTAAAAAAGGTGGGGGAGTAGCGATATTAGTTAAGGAGCATATTACCGCGGTGCAGAGGGTAGACAACTTAGAGGGGTCATGTACTGAGTCGCTGTGGGTGGAACTCAGAAACAAGAAGGGTGCAGTCACTATGCTGGGGGTGTACTACAGACCACCCAACAGCCCACGGGAAGTGGAGGAAAGGATATGTCAGGAGATTCTGGATAGGTGCAGAAAACATAGGGTTGTTGTAGTGGGGGACATTAATTTCCCTGGCACAGACTGGAAATAGCTTAGAGCTGGGGGTCCAGACGGGGAGGAATTTGTAAAATGCGTACTGGAAGGTTCCTTGGAACAGTATGTAGATAGCCCGACGAGAGAGCGGGCTATACTGGACCTAGTTCTGGGAAATGAGCCCGGTCAGGTCGTCAAAGTTTCGGTAGGGGAACATGTGGCAAATAGTGACCACAACTCTGTTAACTTTAGGATAGTAATGGACAAGGATGAGTGCTGTCCTACGGGCAGGGTGCTAAATTGGGGGAAGGCTGACTATAGCCGGATTAGGCAGGAATTGGTGGATGTTGATTGGGAGAGGATGTTCGAGGGTAAGTCCGCGTCTGGCATGTGGGAGTCTTTTAAGGAACTATTGATAAGGCTGCAGGATAGGCATGTGCCTGTAAAAAGGAAAGATAGGAAAGGTAGTATTCGAGAGCCGTGGATAACCAGGGAAATTGAGGATCTGATTAAAATGAAAAAGGGAGGCGTACGTTAAGTCCAGGCAACTGAAAACAGATGGAGCTCTGGAGGAATACAGAGAGAGTAGGAAATAACTCAAACGGGGAGTTAGAAGGGCAAAAAGAGGTCACGAGATGTTCTTGGCAGGCAAGATTAAGGAGAATCCTAAGGCATTCTATTCATACGTTAGGAACAAAAGAGTTGTCAGGGAGAAAATCGGACCTCTCAGGGACAAAGGAGGGGAATTATGCTTAGAACCCAAGGGAATAGGGGAGATCCTAAATGAATACTTTGCATCGGTATTCACGAAGGAGAGGGGCGTGTTAACCGGGAGTGTCTCGGAGGGAGGTGTTGACCCGTTAGAGAAAATCTCCATTACAAGAGAGGAAGTGTTAGGTTTTTTAGGGAACATTAAAACTGACAAAGCCCCAGGGCCTGATGGCATCTATCCTCGACTGCTCAGGGAGACGAGAGATGAAATTGCTGGGCCTCTGATGGAAATCTTTGTCACTTCTTTGGACACGGGTGAGGTCCCTGAGGATTGCAGGATAGCGAATGTGGTCCCGTTGTTTAAGAAGGGTAGCAGGGATAACCCAGGAAATTATAGGCCGGTGAGCTTGACGTCCGTGGTAGGGAAGTTGTTGGAGAGGATTCTTAGAGACAGGATGTATGTGCATTTAGAACGGAACAATCTCATTAGTGACAGACAGCATGGTTTTGTAAGAGGGAGGTCGTGCCTTACAAATTTGGTGGAGTATTTTGAAGAAGTGACAAAAACGGTTGATGAAGGAAGGGCCGTGGATGTCGTCTATATGGATTTCAGTAAGGCATTTGACAAAGTCCCACATGGCAGGTTGGTTAAGAAGGTTAAGGCTCATGGGATACAAGGAGAAGTGGCTAGATGGGTGGAGAACTGGCTTGGCCAAAGGAGACAGAGGGTAGTGGTCGAAGGGTCTTTTTCCGGCTGGAGGTCTGTGACCAGTGGTGTTCCGCAGGGCTCTGTACTGGGATCTCTGCTATTTGTGATATATATAAATGATTTGGAAGAAGGTGTAACTGGTGTAATCAGCAAGTTTGCGGATGACACGAAGATGGCTGGAATTGCGGATAGCGAAGAGCATTGTCGGGCAATACAGCAGGATATAGATAGGCTGGAAAATTGGGCGGAGAGGTGGCAGATGGAGTTTAATCCGGATAAATGCAAAGTGATGCATTTTGGAAGAAATAATGCAGGGAGGAGTTATACAATAAATGGCAGAGTCATCAGGAGTATAGAAACACAGAGGGACCTAGGTGTGCAAGTCCACAAATCCTTGAAGGTGGCAACACAGGTGGAGAAGGTGGTGAAGAAGGCATATGGTATGCTTGCCTTTATAGGCTGGGGTATAGAGTATAAAAGCTGGAGTCTGATGATGCAGCTGTATAGAACGCTGGTTAGGCCACACTTGGAGTACTGCGTCCAGTTCTGGTCGCCGCACTACCAGAAGGACGTGGAGGCATTGGAGAGAGTGCAGAGAAGGTTTACCAGGATGTTGCCTGGTATGGAGGGTCTTAGCTATGAGGAGAGATTGGGTAGACTGGGGTTGTTCTCCTTGGAAAGACGGAGAATGAGGGGAGATCTAATCGAGGTATACAAGATTATGAAGGGTATAGATAGGGTGAACAGTGGGAAGCTTTTTCCCAGGTCGGAGGTGACGATCACGAGGGGTCACGGGCTCAAGCTGAGAGGGGCGAAGTATAACTCAGACATCAGAGGGACGTTTTTTACACAGAGGGTGGTGGGGGCCTGGAATGCGCTGCCAAGTAGGGTGTGGAGGCAGGCACGCTGATATCGTTTAAGACTTACCTGGATAGTCACATGAGCAGCCTGGGAATGGAGGGATACAAACGGTTGGTCTCGTTGGACCATGGAGCGGCACAGGCTTGGAGGGCCGAAGGGCCTGTTTCCTGTGCTGTACTGTTCTTTGTTCTTTGTTCTTTGCATAGGCTCACTCACACATGCTCACAAACACAATCTCACTGATAATCTCTCTCTCTCTCTCCCTCTCGCTCTCTCTCTGTCTCACACACACGCACGCACAAACACACACAAAAGAACGCAAACATACACACAATCAAAGAACAAAGAACACTGTAGCACAGGAACAGGCCGGCCCTCCAAGCCTGCGCCGATCATGTTTCCCTATCCTGACCAACCGCTTATATCCCGCTATTCCCCGCTTGTAAATATGCCTATCAAGATATGTCTTAAATGTGGCTGAAGTGACTGCCTCAGTTGCCAGTGCGTTCAAGGCCCCCATCACCCTCTGTGTAAAAAACTTCCCCGCACATCTCCACTGAACCTTTCCCTCCTTATCTTGAACTTATGCCCCCTTGTAGTTGTCATGTCTGCCCTGGGAAATAGCTTCCAACTGTTCACCTTATCTATACCTCTCATAATTTTTAAAACTTTTTTCCGATGGTCCCTCAGCCTCCGTCTTTCCAGGGACAACAATCCCAGTTTATTCAATCTCCCCTCATAACTATTGCCAGGCAACGTCCTGGTAAAACTTTTCTGTACCCTGTCCACATCCTTCTGGCAGTGTGGTGACCGAAATTGGACACAGAAAACCATGCACACACATGCACACACTAACAGACAAACGTAAAGTTTTGCATGCGCGCACGTGCACACACACACACAAACAAACACACACACACACACAAACACACACACACACTAGCTCTCCGATGAATATTTACGTGCTCACTAATTTCAAGCACTAGCATGACCTCAGTGAACAGCCAGTCTCTGTAATAAGATGCCCAGTGTTATGAATAAAATTGATGCCTGGCGGAAACAAATGAACATAAGAACAGGAGAACGAGGAGCAGAATAGGCCACCTGGCCCCTCGAGCCTGCTCTCCCATTCAATAAGATCATGGCTGATCATTTCGTGGACTCAGCTCCACTTACCTGCCCGCTCACCAGAGCTCTTCGTTCCTTTCCTGTTCAAAAATCTATCTATCCTTGCCTTAAAAACGTCCAATGAGGCAGCCTCAACTGCTTCACTGGGCAGGGAATTTCACAGATTCACAGCCCTTTGTGTGAAGAAGTTCCTCCACAACTCAGTCCGAAATCTGCTTCCCCTTATTTTGAGGCCGTGCCCCCTACAACAACAGAGCAAGGGCCCGATTTTATCATTTTCATTCTAAGTGCCGAATGTGGGCATAGTACCGATCTGACTTAGCAATCTGCTTTCAGGCGCCCCCGTACGCTCTCAGCCATCTCCAGTCCCATTCGCGCTGTGGGCGGGGCTGAGCGCTGCTGGAACGTTCTGAGCTCTGATCTGTGCATGCGCAGTTAGAGAAAAACTGGAAAAAGCGCGCCCGTGTCGGATCATTCCCGACCTGCAGAAAGCAGAGAAAGTGGCCCGGCAGTGACAAGCGGGAGCGAGCGTGTATCTCGGGGTAAGACGGCGCGGGGTGGGGGGGCGCAGATGGATCTCTGGTGGGGGGGGCAAATGGATTTCTGGTGGGGGTGCGGGGGGCTCAGGGGGTACCGCTGCCACTCTGTGGGTGATCGGTGTGGTGGGGGGGGGGGGGCGGGGGGCAGGGTGGCCATCGGTCTGGGTAGCTGGGGGTGGAGATAAGGGGGACAATGATGTGTGTGTGTGTCCATTATTGACCCCCCCCCCCACTACCCAAACCGATCGCCACCACTGCCCCCCTCCCCCCCACCGATCGCCCACAGAGTGGCAGCGGACCCCCTGCATCCCCCACCAGAAATCCATTCTCCCCCATCACCAGGGATGCATCTGACCCCCCACCAGAGATCCATCTGCCCCCCCTATCCGAGATACATTTTAGCCGCCTCCCCCCCCCCACCCCGCCGCCCAAGACCACGATCCGGCTTCACTCCCCCCCCCCCCCCCCAATACAACGATCTGGCCTCACTCCCTCCCCCCCTCCTCCCATAGAGACTGGTCCGGCCCCAGCTCCCCCCCCCCCCCTCCATACAATGATCTGGCTCACTCCACCCCCCGACTCTTAGACGACGATCTGTCCTCCCCCCCCCTTCCAGAGAATGGTCTGGGCTCACTCCAACCCCCCCTCCCCCACCCCCCCTCCACCTCACCCCCCCCCACCCGCCGCCAGAGATACATCTGACCTGCCTCCCCCTCCTCGCCCCCCAACCAGACAGCGATCGGCCCTCTCCGCGCCCCTCCCCTCCCGCCAGAGATACATCTGACCCGTCTCCTCCTCCTCCCCCGCAACCAGACAACGATCGGACCTCTTCGTCGCCCCCGCCAGAAATACAACTGACCCGCCTCCTCCTCCTCCCCCCGCGCCCCCAAACCAGACAACGATCTGACCTCACTCCCCGCCTCCCCCCTCCAACCAGAGAATGAGCTGGCCCGCCTCCCTCCTCCCCCCCTTCACTGATCTGAGCCAGAGAGCCGGTGGAAACACTGAACGCGTTCTTCAGAGTCTGGAGCACCCGCTTCAGACTTTTATTTAGCAAGTCGCTAAAAGCGCGATTCCGGACCGGCAAACGCGGTGGTAAAGTCAGGAATGCTGATAGAGTTGGGCGGGCAGTTCATTAATTCGATTTAAATGCCACCGGACGATCGTCATGAAGGCACGCTGCTTGTTTTATCTTTTCTACTGGGATAATGGTCGCATTCTTGAAGCAGATAGGGAACTCAGATTGTTGTAAAGAGAGTTTGAAGATGACTGTGAATACCCTCGCCAGTTGATCCATGCAGGTTGTGAGTGCTTGTCCGGGGACCGCATCCGGGCCAGTCGCTTTCCACGGGTTGACTTCCGAGTAGGCTGTTCTGACATCTGCAATGGTGACCTCAGACACAGCTTCATCCGAGGTGTCCGGGGTGGAGGACATGCTGCCGCTGACCTCGTGCTTAACACAGGCATAAAACACATTGAGCTTATTAGCGAAGGGTCGGTTGGAGCCAGCGATTTTACATGCCCTGATCTTGTAGCCTGCTATGTCTTGCAGACTTTGGCATAGCCGGTGGGGGCCCGTGTGGCTCGGATGGGACAAAAGCTTGGTCCGGTTCTGGCTTTTTGACATCTTTGATGGATATGTGTGGATCATATCTGGCTTTCTTTTATCGGTCAGAGTTGAACGCCTCAGACCTAGACCTCAGTAACCAGTGGATATCCCTGTTCATCCATGATTTCTCGTTGGCAAACACACGGAATATCTTGTTGGGCACACAGTCTTCTACACACTTCCTCATGAAATCAGTTACTGTAGTGGCATTCTCGTTCAGGCTGGTGGAAGAGTTTTTAAATACTGACCAGTCCACGGACTCTAAACAGTCACATAGGAGGTCTTTCGATTCCTCAGACCAACATTGCATGACATTATTTGATGGATCATCCCGCTTTAGCCTTTGTGTGTAAGCCTGTAGCAGGAGCACAGCCTTGCGGTCTCTCTCTTACCCCAGTTGCATCTTTCCTGATGCACACACTCTCAAAGAACAAAGGGCAAAGAAATGGACAGCACAGGAACAGGCCCTTCGACCTAGGGCAGCACGGTAGCACAGTGGTTAGCACTGATGCTTCACAGCTCCAGGGACCTGCGTTCGATTCACGGCTTGGGTTGCTGTCTGTGTGGAGTTTGCACATTCTCCTCGTGTCTGCGTGGGTTTCCTCCGGGTGCTCCGGTTTCCTCCCACAGTCCAAAGATGTGCGAGTTGGGTTGATTGGCCATGCTAAAATTTCCCTTAGTGTCCTGAGATGCGTAGGTTAGAGGGATTCGTGGGTAAATATGTAGGGATATGGGGATAGGGCCCGGGTGGGATTGTGGTCGGTGCAAACTCGATGGGCAGAATGACCTCTTTCCGTGCTTCAGCGTTTCTATGATTCTATGACCCTCCAAACCTGTGCTGATCATGCTGCCGTATTTTAAAATAAAACCTGCTGCGCTTACTCGGTCTGTATCCCTCTTACCTCCTATTAACGTATCAATCCAGATGCCTCTTAAAAGTTGCTCATGATTCCACCACCTCCTCTGGCAGCGCGTTCCAGCCACCGACACTCTGCATGATAAACAATCCCCGCACATCTGCTTTAATATTTCCTCCCGCATTTGGAACCACTGCCCCCTTGTAATTGACATTTCCACCCTTGGAGAAAAGCCTCTGTCTATCCATCCTGTCTGTGCCTCTCACAATTTTGTAGACCTCTATCAGGTCTCCCCTCAGCCTCCGTCTTTCCAGTGTAAACAATCCTGGTTTATTCAACCTCTCCTCATAGCCAGAGGAGCTGACTTTTCTTTAAGTTAAATTACTGTTATGAACGCCATTCCTCTCACAGTAACTGCTTCCCTCATCATCACGCACTCACTCCCGCCCCATCTATCCTTCTGTCTTCCTCCTTTTCACTTCCAGTCGCTCAGAGTCTTCCTCTCTCACTCTTATCCATTCATTTTCCCAGCCTCACACCCTTTATAGATTCAGCCCATCCCACCATTCGTCCCTCTCTCTCGTACTCATCGCTCTCCTTCCACATCTGGGCACGTTTCTGAACACTGTATCAGATGTGGGTCCAGTGTCATTTGGAGCCTGTGCATTGCTCTTCACAGTTAAATCTGTTATTTTACTGCTCTAAGAGGTGATGTGTTTGTATCTGCTGCAGGGCCTGAATGTTCTGAGATGTCCCATTGTTTCTGAATATTTGCGTTTGAGAAGCTGTATTAGATTTCGAGATAAAAAAACAAATTTCCTTGCAGACCAAATAGTTCCAAATTATTGATCAACAGAATTTCGCAATTTATGCCAAACTCTAATCCACTTCAATCACATCACAGCATATCCACAGTTAAATATCACACAGACAGACACGGTAACAATTGAAACTCGATTACTGATATGTCACAGTCCAGTGACAGATATCACTGAAACAATGTGAGATCCAGAGATGGGACTGATGGTGTTTGAGTGGACAGAATCTTTCCAATTGTTATTAGTTGATAAATGTGATCAACAGAATCCAGTGATTGGAAAGAAGTAAGTCAATCCTAAAAATAAATATTTTCCATCACTGAACTCAATGTCGTAATCTGTTTGTTCATATATTTTTAAAAACAACTTCAAACCAGGTTGCTGCCACAATGTCCCTAAGGTGACTTTACAGTGTATAAATTAAAGGCTTTGGGAATATAGAACCTCAGATGTTAAAGTCAGAGAGACTGCCAGCAACTCGAAGGGACACATCACTTCACACTGAAAATGATGTATCCAGTTCGGATAGCTGAGAAAATATTCTACCCAATCATCGCCATTATTGGTGTTCCCGGTGAGTGACTCTAACAATTGAGGTTGTGCAAATTTATGTTTGAACGGCTCTCTGATTCTAAACTCTGACTGAAAATGCTCCATGCTGATCTCGTGATCACTGTTATAAAGACACCAGGTCAACGATGTAATTTACTTAAATCAAATGCTTGCAATATCTCTGTGTTTTTAATCCTTTTCATCGACTGACAATGAGCCGCTGTATGTTATTCACGGGCTCACTACTCAATGAAGTTGATGTACTGAGTAGTGAACGACTTAATCTTATCTATTGTAAGATTGGACCTCAGTGAAGGTGATCTCTCTGAAATAATGTTCAGTGGGAGTAAGAATATAATGGAAATTTGAGTGTGGGTCACTAACCAGAGTGGAATACCTGACACCAGTGAACAAGTATTGCAGGGTATATTTGTCAGTGTAAAATTGTACTGATTGTGGTTCTTTCACCTGAGTGGAACATCTGATCGAAGTCTCCATTAATGTCTGGCACTATCTGTCCATGTAGAGCTGTATTGTGTTCAGGAAAATAATTGAAATGTAATAAGTTGTTACAATTTTAAATATATAATATTTTAATTTGGTGAGTGAGATGTCCATTCTGTGGAGCTACGTCAGTCTTTTGTCTTTGGAAAATGTTGAAAACAGGAAGAGTTTGGCTTTGTTTGGTGGTCTTTGTATGATGTGAAATTTTTCCATACCTCGGCTTTGTATTGAAAAGAAAGAGGTTTCACCTAGTTCCTGATATTTAAACAAACCAATTACAAAATGTACAGTATTCAGTGATTGTCAAAGGTTTTGTGATCTGTTCACATTTCCATTAATCTAAATGAACTCCAATGTTTTTTTTTTCTGGATTGTTGTGGTTCTGTCTGAACTGTGTTGCTTCATAAAGCGATCTGTGAATCTGATCACCTGAAGCCCTAACCTCCTCGAAAGCTTTCAGATGCTTGATTTCTATAGAGTGATTGGGAAACATTTTGTTCTGATCAGAATGCAGAACCTGACACTGAGCTGTGGTGAAATTAGTTTTCAATTCTAATACCCTATTCGGAAGTTTATAATTTATTGTTAATATGTTATTGTGTTTAGTTGTAATCTTCCACTCTGCTCATTCTCAGTTAGGATTGGTTTGAAAATTTTGAAATTATAATTTTGCTTCCTGATTCCAAATTGTTGATGTAAATGGTGAAGGACAGTGATCCCAGCGCTGATCCTTGTGGAAACCCACTTCCCACCTTCCAGCAATCAGAGGAAATCCCTTCAATTCCCTGTGTTGCGTCTTTGCACAGTAACAGTTTTAACAACAGCAGGTTAAAGTCCAACAGGTTTACTTGGTAGCAAATACCATTAGCTTTTGGAGCGCTGCTCCTTCGTCAGGTGGAGTGGAAATCTGCTCTCAAACAGGGCACAGAGACACAAAATCAAGTTACAGAATACTGATTAGAATGGGAATCTCTCCAGCCAAACAGTTCGTAAAGGTACAGACAATGTGAGTTGCAGCCAGCTTCTAGTCATTCTGCTGCTGTTCTTCTAACTCCACTTGCAATGAGATTACTCATGAATCTGTTAAATATTAACTTACTGAAGGCATCTAGAAACGCCATGTGTTGGACATCAACATTCCTGATAATTGCTGAAATTATTCAATGAAATCTGTCAAGAATAATGTCAATTTTGGAATATGGGCTGAATGCTCTTTATCACAGCTTGTGTTACTTGTCATATATTTTTTTACTCTTTTGAAGTTAGATCATTTATTTTTTTTATGTTGAGGTTGTGACTGGACAACTGCGCTTTGGATTTTGTTAAATTTAATTTCTGTTTGAACTCAAGAAAAAACATAAACCTTCTATTGTTTTCCATTTCAGTGTGTAACTTCAGATGATCAGATGCTTAAGAGGGCAGACATGACAACTTTCTTTATGAGCTGATGTGTAGAAGGTAGAAGCAGGGAGGTCATAATGGAGATGTATGAAACGCTCATTTGTCTTCAGCGAGAGTACTCCGAGGAGTACTCCGAGGAGTACTCTGGCCTCACTAGAAGGAGGATGTGAGTGCTCCAGAAGGAATGCAAAAGAGATTCGCCAGGATGTTACCTGGGCTGCAGTTTTTCTGCAGTGAAGACAGTCTGGTTAGGCTAGGGTTGCTTTGCTTAACACAGTGAACACCGAGCGTGGTCGCCACTGGCGTGTACAAAAGTAAAAGGAACGTAGATAGGATAGTTAAGAAGAAACTTTATCCCCTCAGTAGAGGGCACTCTCAGAGGCTTTTTCCCAGGGTGGACATGGCTGCTATGAGAGGACACAGGTTTAAGCTGCTGGGGGGTAGGTACAGGGGAAATGTTAGGGGGAAGTCTTTCACACAGAGGGTGGTGGGCGAGTGGAATCGGCTGCGGTCAGTGGTGGTGAAGACGAACTCAATAGGGTCTTTTAAGATACACCTGGATGAGTTCATGGGACTTAATAGGATGGAGTGTTATAGCTCGGCCGAGAAGGTAGGGATATGCTCGGCACAACTTGTGGGGCCGAAGGGCCTGTTTGGGCTGCAGTTTTTTCATGTAACATTTAGTAGTTAACTAACAGAAATATCTGATACTCACTTTAAATGAATAATTAACAATTTATTTATTTAACTAACAGGGAACATTAGTTAGAGTAGTAACATTGTGATTAACGTAAGATTCTACAGGAATTTTGTTCAAATAAATGCAACGACATTCATTTACAGAAAAAAAGAACATAATTTAGTCACCCGCAAAAATGTATACAACTGGGTTTTGTGGCTTTGGAAAACTTTTGCGTTTGTCTTTCTATTCCGCTGCCTGCAAGTTATTTCTGATTCAGATAGATAGATGGCGAGGTCTATTAAGTGATATTCAAAGCTGGAGAGAGCTGCTCTTTCCCTCGCTAGACTTTGAAAGGTGGGTGCCCTTCAGTTGAACTGCAGGCAGGCAGCTGATGGCCTGTTTTTATAACTGCGATGACCTATCAATTTTCCTGCACCAGGATTGATTTGATCTTGTCCACAAGAATACATTAAGATTTGATAGCTTCCTGATTGTTGTGGGAAAAGTCACCACTCGGACATCAGACTTGAGATTCAACATGCAGTTTATTAAATCGAAGCTTCGGGACGATCTCTGGGCAGAGTTCCTCAATCTGGCTTGGCAGCAAGTGCATTTATATACGTTAAAACATCACAAACATCAGCAGTTTTGCATCAAGCCGTAGGTGGTTACATACTTTGGCCAATTGTGCCCCTTGACAATAGTTAGTTATCAATAACTCCCAATCACATTTCGTTGAAAATACCTCACTGTTCTAGTTCCCCTTTCAGGCCATCTGCCCCTGAGGTACCTGACTACTTCTGTCCTTTGCTGTCTGACATTCCTACTTGCTTTGCACTTTCACACTAAAATGAGACATGGCTGACCTCAGCTTGTCACTGAGTCAAGGCTCGAGTGTTTGTGGTTAACCACAGAGTGCAAAAGTTACATACACCACTTTTCTTGTCTTAAAAAGTTTTACATTCACAATGATGGCTTTAAAAGGTTTACATTCACGATAATGGCTTGAACAATCTCAATTTTACTTCAACAATCCCTTCTCTTGGTCTGGATTATCATTTAATAATCCAATAGACCAACAATAGTAAAGTCTCTGCATCATTGGTCCGGCAATTTATACACAGCCTTTCGGGTATCGGTCCTCCGTGATGTTCTGTGGGTATGCTGGACCCCGAGCTCACTGGCTACATGTCTACAGATATCCATTCATCTGGTTCTCCTCTCCGCGATTGTTGCCTTCGGATTCTTCTGGTATTCCCACCAGCTGTTCATCTTCGATGACCATGTTGACTCCTGGCACGACTTGAGCCTCCATTGTCTCATATATTTCTTCTCCGGTGCTCACGCTGGCTCCGGGCATGTTTCGAGCGATTATAACTTTACAGCAGTTATTAAGGCAGCCAATAATCAGACAGGAAACAACTATGATTACAACAAGAGAAATTAATCATAGAAAGCTTAGTGTTAACATAGAACATAGAACATTACAGCGCAGAACAGGCCCTTCGGCCCACGATGTTGCACCGACCAGTTAAAAAAAAAACTGTGACCCTCCAACCTAAACCAATTTCTTTTCGTCCATGAACCTATCTACGGATCTCTTAAACGCCCCCAAACTAGGCGCATTTACAACTGATGCTGGCAGGGCATTCCAATCCCTCACCACCCTCTGGGTAAAGAACCTACCCCTGACATCGGTTCTATAACTACCCCCCCTCAATTTAAAGCCATGCCCCCTCGTGCTGGATTTCTCCATCAGAGGAAAAAGGCTATCACTATCCACCCTATCTAAACCTCTAATCATCTTATATGTTTCAATAAGATCCCCTCTTAGCCGCCGCCTTTCCAGCGAAAACAATCCCAAATCCCTCAGCCTCTCCTCATAGGATCTCCCCTCCATACCAGGCAACATCCTGGTAAACCTCCTCTGCACCCTCTCCAAAGCCTCCACATCCTTCCTGTAATGTGGGGACCAGAACTGCACACAGTACTCCAAGTGCGGCCGCACCAGAGTTGTGTACAGTTGCAACATAACGCTACGACTCCTAAATTCAATCCCCCTACCAATAAACGCCAAGACACCATATGCCTTCTTAACAACCTTATCTACTTGATTCCCAACTTTCAGGGATCTATGCACACATACACCTAGATCCCTCTGCTCCTCCACACTATTCAAAGTCCTCCCGTTAGCCCTATACTCAACACATCTGTTATTCCTACCAAAGTGAATTACCTCACACTTCTCCGCATTAAACTCCATCCGCCACCTCTCGGCCCAACTTTGCAACCTGTCTAAGTCTTCCTGCAAACTACGACACCCTTCCTCACTGTCTACCACACCACCGACTTTGGTGTCATCAGCAAATTTGCTAATCCACCCAACTATACCCTCATCCAGATCATTAATAAATATTACAAACAGCAGTGGCCCCAAAACAGATCCCTGAGGTACACCACTTGTAACCGCACTCCATGATGAATATTTACTATCAACCACCACCCTCTGTTTCCTATCCGCTAGCCAATTCCTGATCCAATTTCCTAGATCACCCCCAATCCCATACATCTGCATTTTCTGCAGAAGCCTACCATGGTGAACCTTATCAAACGCCTTACTAAAATCCATATATACCACGTCCACTGCCTTGCCCCCATCCACCTCCTTGGTCACTTTCTCAAAAAACTCAATAAGGTTAGTAAGGCACGACCTACCTGCCACAAAACCATGCTGACTATCACCTATCAATTCATTACTCTCCAAATAACTATAAATCCTATCCCTTATAATTTTTTCCAACATCTTGCCGACAACAGAAGTGAGACTCACCGGTCTATAATTCCCGGGGAAGTCTCTGTTCCCCTTCTTAAACAATGGGACAACATTCGCTAACCTCCAATCTTCTAGTGTTAATCAAACAACAGTTTGCATATCCATTCATTTGGATATAATCTTATCAAAAGCTATCGCTTTCCTTATTTAAATCACAGACCATACAGCTCCGATCTTTGTATGATGTATTCTTACATTATATCTAATTTGATCATTTGTTTGAGCAGAAATAATCCCTCGATAGGCAGATTGTCTCATAAGGTAAACAACAGTGTTACGTGGTCACAGAGCCAGAGACAGCTCTTTAAAAACACAGATAACCAAATGAGCTATCTGTTGTGTTCAGATCTTTGAGTCTGGCTGTAAGATCTTTGAGTCTGGCTGTAAGGCCAGTCACCAACTCCTTCTCTCTCTCTCAAGTAATTCGGTTTCACTTCCTGTCATGTTAATGTTAATTGTGCAAGTTATTACAAATTATGGCAAAAAATGGTTAAATGTCTGGAATAAATAGCCTTTTCTCCCACAGAATTATGTTTTATCAATACACAATATATATAAAATTGGTGAAGGCTCTCCAGGATTCGATTCTCTCAGGTATATCCAACCCCTCTTAATTTATTTCGTTTTTATTTTTAAACTGCTCCAGATCGGAATCCCTGCATTTTAGAACAATAACAAGCACAATACATATGACAATAACAATTGTTACTTGATTGGAAATGTTTTAGTTTGATTCCTAGCTGGCTAGGTTTTAAGCTTTGCAGTGTTTTTTACATCTGGAAAACCTTGAACAATAGATGGCACATGCAATTCCAATGGCAGTAGATACTTTTAAGGAACTATCATCAATGTGAGAAGATTTAAATGATGTAATTTGTTGCATGTTATCGGAACATCACACAAGTGTTGAATTTCATATTATTATCATGTTATTTAAAAATAACTAACTGGTAACACAAGTTCCAACAATTCACGGTGTTTAAAAATACTCAAGGACAAAATATGGCGGCACGGTAGCACAGTGGTTAGCACTGCTGCTTCACAGCTCCTGGGACCTGGGTTCGATTCCCGGCTTGGGTCACTGTCTGTGTGGAGTTTGCACATTCTCCTCGTGTCTGCGTGGGTTTCCTCCGGGTGCTCCGGTTTCCTCCCACAGTCCAAAGATGTGCGGGTTAGGTTGTGTGGCTATGCTAAAAATTGCCCTTAGTGTCCTGAGATGCGGAGGTTAGAGGGATTAGTGGATAAAATATGTAGGGATATGGGGGTAGCGCCTGGGTGGGATTGTGGTCGGTGCAGACTCGATGGGCCGAATGGCCTCTTTCTGTACTGTGGGGTTTCTATGATATTTGTTTGTATTAACAACTGAGGTTAATCTCCTGCTGTAACTTAGGGTCATCAGAACTACGCTTCATTTCACAATTTGATACACTTTAAACTGACTCAAAGACAGTATGTTCATCTTATTCTTTTGTTCCTGCTTCTCTTTGTTTTCAAAAAATTACTTCGTATTTTTTTAACGTCTCAACTATACTTTTATTTTAACTTCAAGACAAGGAAAGAGCACATGGTCATTCCAAGGTTTAACTCCTTTCTCAACATTAATACATTCAAGCGAACACCAACAAAACATTCACGCAATCACATTGTTAAACACACAGATACACATAGAAGCTTCCAACATTTATTCAGAATTAACATCTTAAACTGGGATGAAAATAAAACATTTAAGAATACTGAACGTTGATTGACAGTCGCTTTTATTCTGCTGTTTGACTCATAACTGCTACTGGCAACTCGCCAATTGCTTCTTGTTCTAGCACTAATTGCGCAGCCTTGTCTGCACTTGGTTCCCTTTGTATTTTAACCAGTCAGGATTGTCCCTTTCTGGTTCCTTTTGGTGCGCTTAAATTTTTATGACTGCCGCTTCGAGGGGTTTTTTGCTAGCTCGATCCTTTGTTGGTGCTTAGTAGGAGTTCCTCCCGTGGTTACAAACCCCCCTTCTACTCCAGGCCGTCATATAATTCTAGGGCCTGTGTAAGTGCCACTAGTTCTGCTACTTGGGCAGATAAACTTCCATCAATCCTTCCTGACTTTACCGTTTCCAACTTGTCATTTACTACTGACCAACCTGTCCGGGGTGATCCCTCCACGTATTTACGTGAGCCATCTACAAAAAAGGGTCTCCTCAGCTGTCGCTAAAGGTACATCCTTTATCCTACCTTCTTCTGTATCCGCATCTACGTCCCCACAGTTATGTGATTCCCTGTATCCAAAATTCCTTCTGCTGGGTTATCTCCTGTATCTCTTGCTATTACAAACAAAGAACAAAGAACAAAGAACAATACAGCACAGGAACAGGCCCTTCGGCCCTCCAAGCCCGCGCCGCTCCCCGGTCCAGGATTGAATCCTGAATCCAGGATCCACGCCCAATTTTCCAGCCTATCTACATACCAATATCCTATCCACCGAGCTGTCCCTCACAGCTACGATGCTTTGTTCATTACAACCTATTAACTCACCCCCACCCCCCCATTCCAGACCATGTGATCTCCAGGGAGAGGCGAAAACCCAGAGTGAAAAACCCCAGGGCCAATAAGGGGAAAAAAAAATCTGGGAAATTCCTCTCCGACCCCCTGAGGCGATCGAAACGAGTCCAGGAGATCACAATGGCCCTGATCGGAAAATGCTTCCCAACCCTAGTCATTTCCACTTCCACGAACACCATATGAATTCCCTGCCCCCGAGACAGGTTCCCAACTATCTGCAGTCTCGCTCTGTACTGGCACCAGCAAGATGATCATAGAATGAAGCCTTGAAACGAGAAACAAGGAACAATTAGCCCGCGCCGCTTCCTGGTCCAAACTAGACCACTCTTTTGTATCCCTCCATTCCCACTCCGTTCATATAGCTGTCTAGATAAGTCTTAAACGTTCCCAGTGTGTCCGCCTCCACCACCTTGCCCGGCAACACATTCCAGGCCCCCACGACCCTCTGTGTGAAATATGTCCTTCTGATATCTGTGTTAAACCTCCCCCACTTCACCTTGAACCTATGACCCCTCGTGAACGTCACCACCGACCCGGGGAAACGCTTCCCACCGTTCACCCTATCCATGCCTTTCATAATTTTATACACCTCTATTAAGTCTCCCCTCATCCTCCGTCTTTCCAAGGAGAACAACCCCAGTTTCCCCAATCTCTCCTCATAACCAAGCCCCTCCATACCAGGCAACATCCTGGTAAACCTCCTCTGTACTCTCTCCAAAGCCTCCACGTCCTTCTGGTAGTGTGGCGACCAGAACTGGACGCAGTATTCCAAATGCGGCCGAACCAACGTTCTATACATCTGCAACATCAGACCCCAACTTTTATACTCTATGCCCCGTCCTATAAAGGCAAGCATACCATATGCCTTCTTCACCACCTTCTCCACCTGTGACGTCACCTTCAAAGATCTGTGGACTTGCACACCCAGGTCCCTCTGCGTCTCTACACCCTTTATGGTTCTTCCATTTATCGTGTAGCTCCTTCCTACATTATTCCCACCAAAATGCATCACTTCGCATTTATCAGGATTGAACTCCATCTGCCATTTCCTTGCCCAAATTTCCAGCCTATCTATATCCTTCTGTAGCCTCTGACTATGTTCCTCACTGTCTGCAAGTCCTGCCACATTACGACTGATTTGCTGGGGGTTAGGAGGACGGCCTCCCATTTGGCCCTTCTGTAACTCCCTTCTCTGTTGAGTTTTGACTCTATATCTTAAGATTACTGCAAGTCTTATAATACAAATTTCCTGTGAAGATTAGGTCTCTGCTCGTTTCAGCAGAGAGGCGGAGGGGTACGTTCACTCAGCTGAACATAAATAAGTGATTAATCATCACTTCAAATACGCAGGAGTAATTCTTTCCATTTATCTTTTCATTGTCCATTCTATCAAGAGTACATTTTGTCACAAAAGCCTGATCCAAAAAATCCATTTCTGTTCATCACTATTAAAGATCTCTACTAATTACGACGTTTAGAGTTTCTCATAGACTCTCCGGTTTAAGCTCAAGATGAGCGCATGATTAATTATTTGTCTTAAATGGTTAAGTCTCCTTACAACTCTTCAGCTATAATGTAATGCACGATTGTAAAATGTAATAGTTTATGAAACATTGATCTGCTGTACCCTATCCACCACATGTGGCTCTCGATCGCACACTTTCACTCCTCTCTCTCTCTCTCTTTCCCTTGTCGAGAGGGAGAGAGGGAAACTCACAGCCTGCGGGTGTTTAACCGTTTACTCCCCTCTTAACTGTTTTGTTGTACATTATATGTTTTCCGATTGGTACCAGTGTATTCCTTCAACTGGGTCCAGTGTTTCCAGACATCTCTGCCTTGCATATCTATACAGGCACAGGTGTCTCCACTAATGATAACCTTGTTGTAACATCTCCTGAGAGGTCGTGTACGGGGGGAAGGGTCCCCAGAGGTTATAGGGCTGTGGGTTGTTTTCTAATGCCTGATTTCTTTTTTCCAATTCCCTGATTCTGATGTCGAGTTTCTTAATCTTTGCCATGCCCTCGTTCTCTATTTCTCCAATTTTGGATTCTAATTCCTTAATTTTATCTTTGTCTTTATTCCACCTTTTGGTCAAATCCTTTACTTGTCCAATTAGACCATATAACTGGTGGACTAATAACACTCCCGTCTTTTCATCTTACTCTTTTTCTTCAACGGTCTGAGAAGCATCCCAGCCATCTTTTGGCATCTCTCTAATCAAGGAATGCCTGTCGGTCGATAAGGGATCCTGGGATTCCCCACTTCATTTCCTCATCTGTCATCCTATAGACTCCTACATTCTCTCTCTAGCGTTTGCTTCCCTATACGGCCACAATTATTCTCTTACTAAAGTGTTTCTTCCCACCATTTTTTATACTCACGTACTCCCGGCCACAATTACCTTCTCTGTAATGTGTTTCTTCCACCGGAGTCCGGCTCAAAGTAAGGAGTGATCAATTCCTTTGCATGCTACGTTACAACTTAACCGGTAGACTACCAACCCAACTTATATAACCTTAAACACACAAAGACAAAACTCTGCGTTCTTCACCACTACAGAGTTTGATGTTAGCCGCCTTCTGCCACTTGTGCCTCACAATCCTAAGTGCCCTTGGTGTCTCTTTACCTCTTTAATACCTGACCATAGCGTGGGGAATTTCCCCTCTTAACGTCCGATCTAAGGTGAGCTTAGAGACAGGCACTACCTTGTCCTCTTGTCGATCAGCACAAGTCACAGTTACTTATCACTATCAACAGTTAGTACTTATCACTATACCTTATCACTATATCTCAACTTCCCCGAATTTTACCCCAGAAAACTACACCGTTGACTCAGTCGGACTCCTACAGATTCAATGATCTCTATTCCGGCTTCCTATCGTGGCCAACGATCGGACTTACCAGCAATACAGACCCAGCCGACTACGGCATTTGTTGTGGGAAAAGTCACCACTCGGAGATCAGACTTGAGATTCAACATGCAGTTTATTAAATCGAAGCTTCGGGACGATCTCTGGGCAGAGTTCCTCAATCTGGCTTGGCAGCAAGTGCATTTATATACGTTAAAACATCGCAAACACCAGCAGTTTTGCATCAAGCCGTAGACGGTTACATACTTTGGCTAATTGTGCCCCTTGACAAGAGTTAGTTATCAATAACTCCCAATCACATTTCGTTGAAAATACCTCACTGTTCGAGTTCCCCTTTCAGGCCACCTGCCCCTGAGGTACCTGACTATTTATGTCCTTTGCTGTCTGACCATTCCTGCTTGCTTTGCACTTTTACACTAAAATGAGACATGGCTCACCCCAGCTTGTCACTGAGTCAAGGCTCGATTGTTTGTGGTTAACCATAGAGTGCAAAAGTTACATACACCACTTTTCTTGTCTTAAAAAGTTTTACATTCACAATGATGGCTTAAAAAGTTTTACATTCACGATAATGGATTGAACAGTCTCAATTTTACTCCAACACTGATAGCTGAGTGTCTTCCTTGAACTGATGGGCTGAACTCAAAATTCGTAAACCTGTAAAACATGTTACTAAGGCAACCTTGATGCTTGGTCCTTGCTACAAATCCTGCAGTCTTGGTGCTCTGTCTGTACCTGCATTTTAAGCCTCCAAGCATTGACACAAGTCCAACATTAAAGGGACACAAAACCAGCTTTTCAAGGGACCACACTTCACAAACTCAGCTTCGCAACACCTGACATAGAGCGGGAGCACCAACAAGCAGCACCACAGAAAACTGTATTCAAATGAAACCCTGTGCATTTCATTCCACCCTCACATTTATCACTCTGCCTCAGACACATTTTTTATTCCACAATTACACACGCTTCTAGTTGAAGAACTTTCATTCCAGGCCATGAAGAATTATTTACAGTGATGAGATTAATTGTTAATCTGACCTCACTGCTGTTAATTTAGAGATTTCTGATGTAACATGTGCACAAGAAGATCCGAAGCAAAGTGGCAGTTTCAAAATTCAGTTCAGAGTTGATGATAATTGCTTTCTGTGTGTGTGTTTCTTGTTTTAATGTACAAACTGAGCTGCAATATTGGTCGCACAGTAAGATGCCACAGGCAGCAACGTGATATTTGCTGAATGTCCCTCGGTCCTCTGCAGAAAGTGTTCATGAACACCCTCAGTCCCATTGTTCAAGTTTAAGCTTTTATATAATCAAGACCTTGGAACATTCTTTGCAGTTAGTGAACTATTTTCAAAGAGGATGATCATTGTTACAAGGCAGGCAAAAGGCCCAGGACAGTGCATGCACAGCACCTGAATTGTGAAACTAATCGAATGAGACACAGCCATTCCCCTGCCTCCATCCTCACATCTGCTGTGAGCCCCTTCCCCCACTGCACCCAAATAAAATCCCCACACATCTACCACTCTGTATGTGTGCATTGTCCCAAGTCTGGAGAATTCCCTTCACTTCACTGGAAAGATGAAACTCTCTCTTAACACTGAGACAACCTTTTAAAACAAGTTCTACAGCAAGATCGCACAAGGTACAGTTAGCAATGTGGAGTGCGTTTTACACCGTTTAATGGAATGTACCCCTGAAATGTGTGAGATGATACACTTGGGAAGGAGTAATTTGACAAGGAAGTACTCAATGAATGTTCGGACTCCAGGAAGATCTGTGGCAGAATGTGACTTTGGTGTATTTGACTACAGATCTATGAAAGCAGAAGTGTATGTTATTCGGGTGCCTTTATCAATCGAGGCACGCATTACAAAACCAGGGAAGTAATGTTGGAGTTGCAGAGAGCTTTGGTGTGGCCCCAGCTAGAGTACTGTGAGCATTTCTGGTCGCCACATTATTGGAAGGATGTGATTGCACTGGAAGTGGTGAAGAGGAGATTCAGCAAGATGCTGCCCTGGATGGAAGATCTACGTTATGAAAAGGGGTTGCGTTGTATTAACGATATTAACGTTTTAGTATAGAAGACTGAGGGGCGACCTGACCAAGACTTACAAGTTATGAAGGTCATGGACAGAGTGGATAAGGAGCAACTGCTCCCCTTATCTGAAGGGTCAGTCACGAGGAGACATCGGTTCATGGTGAGGGCAAGGAGGTTTAGGGGGAATGTGAGAAAATACTTTTTTACCCAGAGGATGGTGACGGTCTGGAATGCGCTGCCTGGGAGTGTGGTCGAGGCGAGTTGCCTCACATCCTTTAAAAGGGCTACGGACCAAGTGCTGCCAGATGTGGTTAGGTGGGATGTCAGGTATTTCTAATGTGTCGGTGTGGACTTGATGGGCCAAAGTGCCTCTTCTGCACTGTATGATTCTATTATTCTATACCTCTCATTCTTGGTTCTCATCATTCCCTCTGTCTTTCCTTCCCTCCATTTCTTCCAATCAGACAGAAACATTGAAATGGAGAAAGAGAGAGATCCAGAAAGATAATCTTCTAAACCGGAATTAAAATGCCACCCTGCTCCATCCTGCTCACCCCCTGTTCCCTCTCAGTCTGTAGAAGCTGTTCAACTCCCTCCTTCAGTTTGGGAAGCGGCTGTTGATTCCTTCAGGACACTTTTTAAATCATCCCGGATGTTTCTCCACAAGTCAGACTACCTGATAGCGTTTGAGTGGAGCTGCAGCTAGTGACTACACACTGGAAACCCTCGCATCCTGTCTCTCTTTCTCAAATGCTCTCCCTCCATCCCCACCTCTGCTTTGACCTTCCACTCCCTTCGGGCCTCCCTCTGTTTCTGTTCCACCCCCTCCTTCTCTTTTCTCATCCTGCCACTTTCGCTCTCACTTATTGTAAAGATGGATATTCTTATCTCGGTCCAGGTCATTGCAACCACACCCAACACCTCTTACTCCATCCCTCCTTCTAACATCTCATTTCTGTCCATATCTCGGCTTTGTTCCCTTCTCTCATGTGCACTGTGTTGAAAAGAGCGATGCAATATTTCTGAGCCACATTGCCAATAACCACAAATCATATTGCTGTGAGGGGGTGGGAAGAATCACATTATCTGGGGGGTCTCCAGTTCGGAGTCAGTGCCCAGCTCTCTGTCTCTGGAGAATAGCCTCAGTCATCGCCTTTGAGATTCCTTATTTACACAAATCAATCAATAGATCAATAAATCGATTAATTCATTAATTAATAACTACTGGGAGGCTCATTTTAAAAAGTCTACCAAAGGAATGGATAGAGCTTGTTCCCAGTTCAAAGAGTGGAGTTTATACCTTTCTGTCACTGAGGGGATATGTATCCAAACTCAGAATTCACATGGCGCTCAGTGGCTGGGTGGAGGATTATAACAAGCGCGAGGCTGGGGGAATGAAATGTCTCCCGCCCCACCCCCCCCTCCCGCGCCCACTTTATCCTCTCTGGATATGGTCACAATGCTGCCCATGGGATCTTGCTGTGCTTAAACCCCCACAAAGAAAGCTGGAAAGGGAGAGGGAGAGATTCTGAAGGGAGGTGAACAGAAATGGGGAGAAAGCAAGATGGAGAGAGCAATACTGGGGTGAGATAGGGAGATATGGGGAGAAACATTAGCAGAGAGAGAACAACTGGAGAGTGATAGGGAGATATGGGGTAAAGCTATAATCTAAATGAAGAATGGAAACGCACTGGATGGGAGAGAACTCCAGATAAAGGGGAATAAAGCTGGTCGGAAAGAAGAAGAGTTTAGCAAGAGATAGATACAGAAGCAAAGGGGAAGGCAGAGAGAGAGAGAGAGAGAGAGAGCAGAAAGGAAAAAGGAGACAGACAGAGGATATAATCTGTAAATTAGAAGCAGAAAGGCTGCGGAGGAGAGTGAGAATGGGAGGAAATTTGGACAGGGGAAGCTAAATAGAAAAGTTCTCAATTGACTTCCAACTCCATCAGCTGTCCAGTCCGGAGACGTGTTAAATCCGGAGTGGGCTCTGAGAATTGGGTGCAGGAAGGGATTGCAGATTCTATCTCTGTCCACTTTGGGTCTAATTGGGAAACATGTCCAGTCTGAACTAATCCTGCAAAACAGATCAGATGAGAAATCCAATCTCTGAAATATTTGAATGATCAGAATTTGCAGATTTGCTCCATCAAAGTGAGAGATGTATAATTCACATCTTCCTGTCCCCCAGTCCCTACTTAACCAACGGTGTTATGTTGGCAACTTTCCAATCTGCAATGCTAATCTCTAACACAACTCCTCCAACAACACTGCCATCCCGCGAACCCCATTGGATTGATGCTGAAATCTTCTCCTTACTGTCGGTTCACAAATGGAGAATGTTTACTCACTAATTTCCCGGCTCTTATCCCTTTCTCTCTGACAGTTAATTTACTGGGAATTGTGATCCTGAGTCGAGGAAAGTGTGGCCTCTCCACCTGCACCACTCGCTACCTGGTGGCCATGGCAACGGCGGATCTACTGTTCATCATCATTAACCCCATTCTCAACTACATAAATTGTTATTATTTCCCGCTTAATTTCCTGTCCTTCACCTCTGTGTGCAGTGTTACCGCTGTCCTGCTGCCTGCAGCCAGAGACTGTTCTGTCTGGTTCACCGTCACTTTCTCCTTTGATCGATTTGTGGCCATTCGCTGCCAGAAACTGAAAACTAAATATTGCACCGGGAAAACAGCTGCTGTGGTTCTGGCGACAACTGGAATCCTGCTCTCTGTGAAAAACATCCCCCTGTACTTTACAACGGAACCTCAGTGGATAATCGACAATGTCCAGTGGGGCTGTTGGACAAAGACAAGCTATTGGACTGATCCTGGCTGGATTGTATTTACGTGGTTTGAGCAGGTTTTAATCCCATTGCTCCCATTCGGTTTAATCCTGTTGATTAACGCTCTGACAGTCAGACACATTTTGGTGACCAGTCGAGTCCGGAAGGGACTGAGGGCTCAGAGTCAGGGAGAGAATCGCAGAGACCCCGAGATGGAGAGCAGAAGGAAGTCAATGATTTTACTCTTCAGCATATCCGGAGCTTTCATTCTCCTCTGGGCGGTGACTGTAATATTTTTTTTCTATTCGAAAGTGAAAGGACTTATTTACGTCACTCTTCCTGAATTAACATTTCAATTAGTCGGAATAATGCTAAGGGATTTAAACTGCTGCACAAATACATTTATTTACGCGGTGACTCAATCCAAGTTCAGGGAGCAGATCAGAATTGCGGTGAAATATCCGCTGACATCAATGATTCAATTAATGAAGAAACAAAACTGACTGACAGCAATCACAGAGCGGGATCACTAAATCACCGCCTCAGCCAATCAGGGACTGGATTGCTAACTGACACTCCGCCCTCAGCCAATCAGGGACCGGATTGCTAACTGACCGCCTCAGCCACTCAGAGGCCAGATCGGCTACTGCCCGAATCAGCCA